>NC_046156.1:9025571-9070571 GCF_011064425.1 Rattus rattus
CTTTTCCCCTCCTTTACATTAAAGAGTAAACCAGTGAAGCCGTCTGTGCACAACGGTGCCATCACACGCAGTAAAGCAAGAGCCACAGTCCGGGTGTGAATTATGTGTATTTCAGCAGCAGAGCAAGAAGAGCGAGCAGGGACCGCATTTATAGCTCCCGGCATTCGCTCTCTGCAAAAACCGTGTGTCCTGACATCCTCTTCCCTTCCTGAAGCTCACATACTGTCAGTCTTCTTCGCACTCCACAGGCAGAGAGCAAGCCAAGCCACTCAGTGAGGCTGCCTCCTCTCAGTTAGAAAATGAAGCTGGAAGTCGGCACCACCCTGCTGCCAGCTCCCAGGGAGAAGGACGCGGGCACTGAACTCAGTATCCTCAATGCGTTGGACTGCATAGGTGATGGGAGGACCAGCTTTCAGAATAAATCACTCTTCTGTTGATTTTATTGACACAGACACTAGAAAAATCTAGTCCAATGGCCTTGCGTATGTTTTCCAATTACCTTAAGTGCAAGGGAAGGCCTTAGTAAGATAACTATGAAGCAAATGACTTGGATGCAATTAGATAATATTCAAGGGGCTGGAGGGATGACTCTATAGCTAAAAGTGCTTACTGCCATGTTGGGTGGTTGACAAAGGTCTATAACTCCAGCTTCAGGGGATCCAGTGTCCTCTTCTGGCTTCCTCAGCTGCTCACACATACATATACACAGATACACACACACACACTCACTCACACACACACACACACACACACACACACACCACAGCACATGCACACACACATGGTTCTTTCTCTAGATGGTAGTATAATCAAAACAAAAACTTTGGCAATCATCTGAGCAAACATTCCAGGCTTTGAGAATTAAGTCTAGATTTACTTTACAATGTCATAATCAGCCTGGGTACACAGCTCAGTTAGTAAAGCCCCTGCCACCCAAGCATGAGGATCCAAGCTCAGAGTCTCAGAGCCACGTGTAACTGAGCATGCAGTGAACATCTGTGGTGGTTTGAGTGAGAATTGCAGCCGCCTTCCCCAGCCAGGGCTGCTGTGGGATCTCAGGAGTTGTACCTTGCTGAAGGAAGTGCACCACAGGGGACCGTCCTTAAGATGTACAGCATCACTGCACTGCAAGGTCTCTTTCTTTGCTTCCTTGCTTTGATTGACAGATGATCAGCAGCTCTGGACTCCTGCTGTCATGCCTGCCTTCCCCACCATGATGAACTTTACCCCTCCAGAACCATAGGCCAAAATAAGCCTTTCTTCCTTAGGTTGCTTTGCGTCATGGTACTTCATTCCTCATAGCAGCAGAGAAGTAAGCTAGCCTCTGCATTAATTGGTCAGTCATCCTGGCTGATCCATCATTCAAGGTTTAGTGAGAGACTTTGTCTTAGAGAATGACACAGAAGGTAATAAAGGAAGACCCCTGACATTGGCCTTTGGTCTCCTTCACACAACGTTCCCTTCCCTTCCCTCTCGGTCCTCCTCCCCTCTCCCTCCCGTTCTCCCATCCCTCTCCTTTTCTCTCTCCTCTCCCTCTCCCTCTCTCCTATTCCTCCCTCCTCTGTCTCTTTCAAACACACACGCACACACACGCACACACACACACACACACACACACACACACACGTACAGAAAGAGAGGCACATACATTTTATAAGACTTACTGGAAATATTTATGAGAACAACATTGGAACTGATCAATAACTTTAGAGAGAGAACGCATATAAGAAGACAGAGCAGATAAAATACTTCGCAGTCAAGAAAAGACAACGCACTGTTGTGACTAGAACGTGCTTTCACAAACAGCAGCCCTCAGCCCTGAGCTCTTAGTGTGTCTTGGTTCTAATCAAAATGTGTCACAGTAGCTTGCTCTCTTCCTCTAAGTCTCAGTGAGGCAGCTCTTGTCATTTCCGCAGTTTTGTAAATCAAGCACAGGAATCCATCACTTGTCCAGGATAGATGACGGCAGTGAATCCTGCCGGCTCTGGGCCCTGGGCCTCAGAGAAGAACTGAGGTGTTCTCCTTTGTTCTCAGGGGACAATGACAGACAGACTCGGATGCTGACAGATTCACATCCGCTTTCTTCCAGCATTTGTTTGTCATGCATCTTTCAGCGGCAATCTCTACACTTGGGCTTTTCTACAAAAGAATTAACAAGAAAAATTATTCTATTGTTATACCGCTTTGAAAGTTTTTAATACAAGTATTGTTGCTAGGCAATGGCTGTAAAATAATGAAGGTAATTTATAAAATTGCTGACTCTAAGAACATGTAACAAACAAACAGTTGTCGGGCCTTGTTCGTGTCTTTGTTTCTCTGTGCTGGACTTCTCACCTCATGCAAGCCAGCCAGACTTGGCTGTAAGTCAACTATTGGTTACTTTTCTATTGCTCTGATAAAACACACTAAGTGACTAAAAGCAACTTATGGAAGAAAGGGTTTGTTTGGGTTTATGACTCCTGTCGTAGTTAGGGTTTTACTGCTGCGAACAGACACCATGACCAAGGCAGCTCTTATAAGGACAACATTTAATTGGGGCTGGCTTACAGTTTCAGAGGTTCAGTCCATTATCATCAAGGTGGAAACATGGCAGCATCCAGGCAGGCATGGTGCAGGAGGAGCTGAGAGTTCTACATCTCCATCTGGAGGCTGCTAGGAGGAGACTGACTTCCAGGCAGCTAGCATAAGGATCTTATAGCCCATGCCCACAGTGACACACCTATCCCAACAAGGTCACACCTCCAAATATTGCCACTCCCTGGGTAAGCATATTCAAACCATAACAGCTCCTGAGAGATAAGAGTCTATCATGGCCAGGAAACACGGCAGCAAGAGGCAGGCAAGGCTGTAGGAACAGGAAGTTGAGAAATCACATCTTAGCCACAAACACAAAGCAGAAAGCCAACTAGAAGATGTATAAGGCTAAATGACCTCAAAGCCCAGTGCTGTACCTTCCTCCAGCAAGGCCACACCTCTGATTCTCTCCAAACAGCATCCTCAGCTAGAGAGCAATTGTTCAAATACTTGAGCACATGGGGGGCGTCTGTCATTCAGACACCTTTGGTCTATTGTGGGAAACATGCTCTTCTGCTCTGCTGAGGACCTCGCTTTTATCTTCCCTGTGATGAGCATCTCTTCGGAGTTATTCTTTCAGATCTATTGAGCACCTGTGCTATCCTGGTGACCTCACCAGGCAACAGTGGTCCCGCTTTGTTCAACAACTATTCATCGAGAAGCCTGACAGTAAGGTTTTCCCAGTTGGGACTTTTAGAATCATAAATGTTGTGTGGCAGAGGCAGAGTTATTATAGCTCAGTGATAAAGCATTTACATAATATATGCAAGGCCAGGTTTGATATTCAGGGAAACACCTCCAAACCTCAAAGATGGGGTATGGCCACGAGCTATCCTCATAGTGTGTGCTGCAGATGCTAGACGTAACAACCTGAAGCTAGCCCAGGGCAGAACACATGCATGACCCAGAAGAAGGGTCAGCCGAGTGGAGGGCTATGGTGGAATTCCTCTACGGAAAACAGAGAAAGTAGAGCTCAGAATGAGAAGGAGTGGCTATGAAGCAGGCATGGGTGGGAGCCGGATAGGACAGAGTGATGGGGACTAGAGCGATCAGGAATAAATGTGCTGTGGCCAATGAGGGAGGCACCGAAAGGATTGACTATTAGGTTGAGGTGGAAGGTCATCTGTGGCGGACCAGCTTTGAGCCCTGAGTAAGCACATGATGGAACTGGAAGTCAAAAGCTAGCAACTGGGTGTGTGACAGGGAGTACAGAAGATTCCAGGTGGATTTGGTAAGGCCTGACCTGGAAAGGTGGCTTGTAACACAAGGCCTGCCTCTCTGTAGGGGGAGAGCTACAAGCCTGCTGGCTCTAACTGTTAACAGAGAACTGTGTTCTGTGGGAAAGAGTGCTCGCAACACTCCTGTATCTCAGGTGTGGCAGAGAACGTTCCACGTCTTTTTTCATTACAGCTTTTCATATTTTTTCTTTTCATTATACTCGTCATATATTGACCGTATTATATCGTGGAGAAGTCTCTGATCATGTCTTTTGGGCTCCTATCCACCTTTTGGGTTCCCGTGTTTATTTCTCTGGATCTGGTTTTTCTCTAGATTGCTGTAGCTAATTGACTAGAGTCACTATCCCTCAAACTTTATCTCAGCTCCTTCTATTCCTATGGGGTTTGGGTTTGGTCTCTGTTTTCAGGAGCTGCCAAAATCAAATATTAGTTCTGTTATGTCAGGAACATTGTGCTAGGGATAGGAGAGGGAGACTAAGTAGACTTTCTTACAACGCTTTTGTGACTCAGTGCTTGTTGAGCTAATATTCTTTAAGTAAGTAAAAAAAGATAAGAACCACAACAAATACTTACTTGTTAAATCTGTGACATATACTTACCTTGGAAACAGTTGGATAAAAAGATTCTGAGAACGTGGTATTCATGTGGCCCAAGATGGAGATGAAGGAGAAGCACTAACGGTGTCTGAGGGGTTGAACTCAGGCACAGTGAGAGCTTTAATGAGTTCATTTGCTCAAACAGTGGCTCATGAACTGGACATCTCCAACAGGAGGTGCTTGGAAGCTGCCAGTGAGGAAGCTGAAGAAAAAGGCCTTCCAGGACACATAGAGAAATGCAAGGATGAAAATATGCAGTCAGTTGCTCAGTTGGGTGGCCGCCATGGCCTGCAGGAAAGCCCCCAGTTACATAAGGTGGTTGACTATTTGCCACAAGTTTTCCATTCGTTTTCGTTTACCGTCTCCAGTTACAAGAAACATAGTTCAAATAAGGTTTCCCTGTGTTTTCATATGTATTGTCCCTTAGGAATTTTGACTGGCTTTGTTGTCCATGAAATCTTTAGCCCTTCTATCTCTTTTCGGTTACTTCAAAGTATCCTCTTTATTGCAAAATAAGAAGTTTAGTTCTGGAAGAAGAAGGTAGGAGCTGAAACACTGTATCAAGTGTTGTAGCTGTCATACAAAGCTTCGCTCTTTCAGTCACTCAGCCACATGAGGTGATTCCTGGGGACTCTCTATGGCCTAGTGTTCCTACTAGAATGGTCAGGGTAGCAGGGAGTACAGTAGCTGCCCTTTCCCAGATAACCCCTGATCTGCACAATAAACCCACCTAGCCTACTGCATATGTCACTCCCCATGATGGCGCTTCTGCCTACTAATCCTGCCTTCACCATTCAGAACACCTACTACTGACTGTCTTCTCCCTGAATGTCTTCTTCATCAGCTACCGTGACCCTCATCTGGCTGGCCTCCAGATGTTTCTTAGGCATAGCCTCAAGGAGGAGGATGCCTCCCCCACTTAAACCTGACGCTCTGAAGGCGGGCGTCTATGCAGGCAAATCTCCAGAAGTCCATGTAGGACTGGGGGAGAGGAAAGCAATGAGTGGCCTTGAGGTATCTGTCCCCGTTGCAGTGGAATCAGAGACAAAGAGCTCTGGGATGGCATGAACTGCACCTGCCACATCCGTGTCATGGATTGGGTGAACCCAAACACACCAGAGTAAGGCTCATGGTAAGAAGCCACCGAGAACCTGAAGTTCACAATGAAGAGCTGAACTCACCGCCATGTTCAGGGTTAAAAGTGAGCTTGAGGGAGACGCCTGCCTTGGTAAAGTGTTTGCTGTGTAAGTGTGAAGGCCTGAATTTGGATCTCCAAAATGCATGTCCTCACCAGCACCTGCTGTCAGTTGAGTTTTTTATCTTAGCCATTCTAATGGAATCTCAGGATTGTTTTGATTTGCATTTACCTGATGACAAGGACATCGAAAATTGCTTTAAGTGTTTCTTGGCCATTAGAGGTTCCTCTGTTGAGAATTATCTGTTTAGCTCTGTGCTCCCATTTTTTAAATTGGTCTATTGGGTTGTTGGTTCTTTATATATTTTAGATATTAGCCCTCTCTCAGATGTAGGTTTGGCGAAGATCTTTTCCCATTCTGCCTTTTTGTCCTATTGACAGTGTCCTTTGCCTTACAGAAGCTTTGCAGTTTCATGAGGTCCCATTTATTAATCGTTGGTCTTAGTGCCTGGGCTGTTGGTGTTCTGTTCAGGAAGTTGTCTCCTGTTCAGTGTGTTTGGGGCTGTTCTTCTTTTTCTCTTCTATTAGGTTTAGCTTATCCAGTTTTATGTGGAGGTCTTTGATCCACTGTGACTTGAGTTTTGAGAAAAGTGATTAATATGGATCTATTATCTATTTACATTCTTCTACATGCAGACATCCGGTTAGACCGGCACCATTTGTTGAAGATGCTTTCTTTTTTCATTGTATGGTTTTGGTTTCTTGGTCAAAACTCAAGTGTTTGTAGGTATGTGGGTTTATTTCTGGGTCCTCTATTTGATTCCATTGATCAGCCTGTCTGTTTCTATACCAATACCATGTAGGTTTTATTACTATTAGTTAGGGTTAGAGACTCACAACCAAACATTAGACAGTTTTGTGAAGGAGTTGGGGAGGGAAGGATTGAGGGACCTGAAGGGAATGGGAACTCCACAAGAAGACCAATGAAGCTAACTAATCTGGACCCTTAGAGGCTCCCAGAGACTGAAACTACCAACCAAAGAGCAAGCATGGGCTGGACCTAGGCTCCCTGCACTGATGTAAATGTGCAGCTCAGTCTTCACTAGGGGTCCCCCAACAACTAGAATAGGGGCTCCTCCACCAATTTGTTGCCTGCCTATGGATCCCATTCCCCTAACTGGACTGCTTATCTGACCTCAGTGGGAGAGGATTCACCTAGTCCTGTAGTGCGTTGATGTGGCAAGGTGGGAAGATACTCAGGGGGGCATCCCCCTTCTCAGAGAAGAAGGGTGTGGGGGAGGGGAGAGGCTGTGTGAAGGGGAGACCAGGAGGAGAAGGGGACTGCAGTTGGAATGTCAAATGAATAAATAAATTAATTAATGAAAGAAAAAAAAAAGAAAGACATCTGCATGGTTACATCCGCCTATAATCCCAGCACTGGGGAGGCCACAAAATGATCCCTGAGGTTTGCAGGCAGCCATTTTCACGATAAATTAATGAGCTCCAGGTTCAATCCATAGGCAAATGGAATGAACTAGAAAATATCATCCTGAGTGAGGTAACTCAGTCACAGAAAAACACACTTGGTATGCACTCATTGATAAGTGGATTAGCCAAAAAGTTTGAATTACCCAAGATACAATCCACAGACCATGGGATGCTCAAGAAGAAGGATGACCAAAATGCAGATGCCCCCACTCCTTCTTAAAAGGGGGAAAAATATCCATAGGAGGGGATATGGAAGCAAAGTTTAGAGCAGCGACTGAAGGAACGGCCATTCAGAGCCTGACACACATGTGGTCCATATATATACAGCCACCAAAACTAGATAAGATGGATGATGCTAAAAAAAATGCATGCCAAAAGGGACCGGATATAGATCTCTCCTGAGAGACACATACAGAGCATGTCCAATACAGAGGTCAATGCTAGCAGCAAACCCCAGAACTGAGAACAGGACCCTCTTGCGGGGAATTAGAAGGAGCTTGCAACCCCATAAGAACAACAATGCCAACCAACCAAAGCTTCCAGGGACTAAACCACTACCCAAAGACTATACATGGACTGACCCTGGTCTCCAACTGCATATGTAGCAGAGACTAGCCTTGTTGGGGCACCAATGGAAGGCAAAGCCCTTGGTCCTGCCAAGGTTGGACCCCAAATGCAGGGGAATATGGGGGGGACAGTAAGGGGGATGTATAGGGGGAATACCCATATTGGGGAGGGGGAGGGAAGGGGAGCGGGGCTTATGGACAGGAAACCGGGAAGGGGAATAACATTTGAAATGTAAGTAAAGAAATATATCTAATAAAAATTTTTTTAAAAAAAGAAACCTGTCTCAAGATATAAGGTGAAGAGCAGAAGTGTGTGTGTGTGTGTGTGTGTGTGTGTGTGTGTGTGTGTGTGTGTGTGCGTGAGCATGCACACACGGACACACACAAAGTGGGAATAAGTTAACAGCAAGGAAAAAAAAATGGAGCTAAACAGCCAAGGAAGGAATGAAAAACATCTTTAAAGTTAGATATTAATCATTCTAATCTCTCATTGCTTCTCTCTCCTCCTTAATTCAGACATTTACTTTACGGCAGTGTAAAAACACCTGAAGGGTTCACACATTTGAGACTTCTAGACAATGTAGAAGATCGGTGGAAATATCGACCTTTGACTCTAGAGCGCCTACATAAAAACAACAGCAGCGACAGCTCTGGATTTAGGAAGGCATCCACGGAAAGAAGCCTGGCAGACTCTAGTCGCAGTGGGATGCAGGCCGCTGTGCAGTGGCTTGCAGGGCAGTCATTTTCAGGATGCAGCCAGCGCCGTGGAAGGGCACAGTGAGAGCTGTGACGTGCGTGTGCACTGATGTGTAATTAATGAGTGGGATGGCATGAACACATTCTCAGTGTGCCAGGAGTTGTTTAAACTTCATTCATGTGGGTTGAATAAGCTCTTTTGCTAACGTTTTAAACATGGAGCTCAAAAAATATTCTTGGTTTTCCTCTTGATCTGACCTCTAACCATTACCAATTCACAAGTTATTTGAAGGTGTTGGACACCGTGAGAGATTTCTCAGAAAATACCAGAGTGTGGGCTTCAAAACAATTTCCACGATTGCTGTCAAATTTAGGAACAAGAAAAAAAAACAAAAACAAAAATAATGGATTTTTGTTTCCTGCCTGAAAATTTAATCTGAAAATATTGAGAGTGCTGTGCATTGTGAGATCGTGTCTCCTCTACACCAAATCTCCAGGCTTAAATCTTAAAGGCAGACAACACCATCGCTGGATAAACACTGACAATTTTTTCTTTAGTTTTCCCACCAAGTCGTTGGAGTTCACATGTTCATAACAAATTAATTCTGGGTGAGGTTCAAAAGGGTGTGGTCCCTTACAACTGGATGACTAGTGTGGGGTGTGATCCCTTACAACTGGATGTCTAGTGTGTGGTGTGGTTCCTTACAACTGGATGACTAGTGTGGGGTGTGATCCCTTACAATTGGATGAGTAGTGTGGGGTGTGATCCCTTCCAACTGGATGTCTAGTATGTGGTGTGGTCCCTTACAACTGGGTGACTAGTGTGGGATGTGATCCCTTACAACTGGATGTCTAGCATGGGGTGTGGTCCCTTACAACTGGATGAGTAGTGTGGAGGTGTGATCCCTTACAACTGGATGTCTAGTGTGTGGTGTGACCCCTTACAATTGGATGTGTGCTGTTTCCTACTAAGGTCCATCTATCTCAAAAGACTAGATAAAGTGAAATTCTTTTGGTCACATAATCAGGGTTAGACGACTTGTAGTTTACCTCTGATTATCCATTTCATCTTTTAATCTGAATTCATGAAATATTCAAACTTGATATCAGTAGTATCATGTGACTAATTTCTTAAAATGATATGGTGTGATCCTTATAATATCACCCTGTTGGGACAGGTGGTCTATTTTGGTCCCACACTTGGTACTGACACTGGATTCTACAGTAATTGTGCTGGTTTATGGTTCTCCTTGCTATTAACACTGCGTCTGTTGATGCCACAACCCACATCTTTATCTTTGTACAGTCTTCTTCAGGGCTTAATATTTCAGTGCCTTGCTCAGACCAACCAATTTCCACACAGTATATGATGTCTGAGCCACAGTATGACCCACTGTGTGGTCCCTCCTTGCAAGTTCTTACATCTCTTGGTTCAAGTTTTATGTCCTAAATTTCACATCCATTTGATTTTGTTTTAATCTACATTTTCATAAATTTGATTGTAATTCTTCAAACAATGGAAATCTCAGAAATATTACTCTGTCCTTGAATTAAAAACTCTAGGAGGGAAAATATTTTAGTTGATTTTTTCCCCCATTCTTTCTAAATTTCTAGAATACTGTTGGTACATCACAATAGGTGCTGTGAATATGTAGTGTGGTTTTGTAATGTGTGTGAAATGTCAGTGTAAAGGGCAAAGCAACAGGTCATCAGTGTTTGACTGAAGTACAAGCCCTTGGGGTCCTGGCCTGCTTAGTTGAAAACTCCTCCCCTGCCTCATTGGGAGAAGGAGCAGGTTGAGGAAGGCAATTAGAGCCTGGGGCAAAGGCATCATATCTGATCCAAAATATAAAAGTATTAGATAAAATGATAGACAGAGAGGAAGGTGGTTTTATGAGATTCCTATGAAATGAACTGAAAAATTGAACATAGCTCATAAAAGAAGTGTCACCAAATCCATCATGTAAGAGTCTCTCTCATACATACATTTTCTTTTCTTCCTACATAAACAGGGGTTACATGAGAATGTTGGGGGTTCCACCTTAGATACATGCTTGAGTCTCTCAGAAAGAACTAAATAGGACACATAGAAAATAGAGAGGTGATACAAAGACCAGGGCTGGAGACCTGTGTGGGTCCTTAACCTCAGTAAACAGAAGCACTTAGAGAATTAGGATGATGGAATGTAGTTACAAAATTAAATGTTATGAGAATTATTCAATATGGCGCTCACATCTCATTAGTGGCTAAATAAATACATTGTAGCTATTAGGGTAACATAACTAGTTTTGCTCAGTGTCACTGAAGCAAATGCTCCAGGAGGAATAGATACATAGATAAATATGATACATAGATACATAGATAGCCTCTTATGACAGATGCCTGCTCATCAATTCTCAATTTTCATGTGCTTGGTCATCTCTGGCATCTCCATTCAAAGATGTCCTTTCCCTGAGAGCTACATAGATGCCGTCTTCTTATTTTGGCAGGTACATAGGAAATACAATTCATCAAATGTGAAATATTTATTCATCCTTTTAAATAAATAATTACATAGATACATCATATGATAAAATCATATATTAGATAAATAGACAGAGATAAATAGATACATAGATAAATAGATACATAGATAGATGCATAGATACATAGATGCATAGGTACATAGATACATAGTTACATAGATACACAGATAGATACATAGATAAATAGATACATAGATACATAGATAGATGCATAGATACATAGATGCATAGGTACATAGATACATAGTTACATAGATACATAGTTACATAGATGCATAGAAGATGCATAGATATATAGATATTTATAAAAGCAAGTGTTTATTTGGGGTCTACAGTTTGGTGGGGAGCATGGCAGCAGGTAAGTGGGTCTGGTGAGGTCTGAGAGTTCACATCTTGAAACACAACCACAAAACAGAAAGAGAAATAGCTAACTAGAAATGTCATAGGCTTTTGAAACCTCAAAGGCCATTCCCAGTGACAAACGTTCTCTAACAAGGCCATACCTCCCAATCCTCCCCAAATAGTTCTACAAAACAACCATGAGTGTACTGGGACCGATTTCATTCAAACCACCACAGTGGGTGTTGTGAAAGAAGAATTCAGATTAATAAGGAGAAAGTAAAAAATTTAAATTAAGGAAAAAAATAAACTGAGTCTAGAATCCAGAAATAACCACTCTAACATTCTTATGCTGCATTTCTCTTGTATTTTGATAACACGATTGTTCATACTGTACTTTGTTTTCAATATTTCTATCCTCAAATTTCATTCTGTTCACTCCTACAAAGTGTCACCAGTGGGGTAACTTATTTTCCCCCTTGGAAACCTCTTCAGTAAAGACTCTGGACTTCTACTTCACAACATCTGTGTAAGACACATTATGAGAGCTGAGTCTTTTGCCGATCCCTTAAAGAGCACAGAAATGAGGTTCCTGCTTGCTCTGACCCTCATATCATGGGGAGTTGAAGATCCCATATTTGTTAGGAATTATATCACCCTACCATCTGGCAGTCACTCTGGAGATCCAGAGAATGCCCGAGACAAGTTCTGAGCCCAGCACATGTCTCGCCAGAGCCGATGCTGAGGCACAAGGGAAGCTCAAAGGTGCAGCACTTCGACCGCAGGTAGGATTTTGCTTAATTGCTTGGAGAGTTCTCAGATCTTGAATCCCTTTCCACTTTGCAATGACCATGCTTCAAAGAATTGTGTTTCCTTACCTCAGACACAATTATAATTTCAACTCCAGTAATGTGATTTGCTAGTGGGATAGTATGTTTCCTAATCCTACCCAAGAAAAGAAAAAAAAAGAGAGAGAGAGGAAAATGAGCAGGGCTTGCTTTTGGAAGCTCTGATAACTTCCGATGCCTGGCTTAAGTGAAACCAGTGTTTTCACTCATGGGAATATAAAAACAAAAGCAAGACTCCATTCCCCACAGAAAAAACTTCCCCAAGCTCAAAAGAAGAATTAAGCCACCAAAGATGCCCTTCAGATTCTGGTAATCCAGGTTATATAAAGATAGGTTCTTTTGCCACCAGCATGTACAGTGAGGAGAATTTTGTACAATTAATTTGCTACTATGGAAAGGCCTTATACTCACACATCTAAAAGGTGGAATTAAGAATGAGTTGTTTTAAAGTCAGACATTGTAGAACACATATTTAAATCCAGTATTCTGGAGGCAGAGGCAGGAGGATCTCTGTGAGTTCAAGGCCAGTGTAGTCTCCAGAGCTGGTTACATGCCAGTCGGAGTTACATAGTGAGACCATGTCTTGAAAGATATCATATTCTGCAAAAATTTTCTAGTCCAGCATATGATGATGGTAAAGAGAAGAAAATAAGTGAAAAATGCTTAAAAAACTGCATATGGTGAAGTTAAAAAACAAAAATAGTAAGTCAGCCAGTTGAAATAAGTGAAAAATGGGAGAATTTTATTCAAATATCCAAACCTGGCAACTCCATGGCTACAAGAAAGCAGAGAAATGTTTTCCAAGCTTGTCGGACTCTCAGAAAGCCAGATCACTCACCAGCTTCAAGGCCCATTACCTACTGGCTCTCATTGTATGTCAAACTGTCAAATCAAATGCCGATATTATTTTCCTCCCTTTATGACATCTGCCAGGAATTAAGTCCATCAAAATTTACCAAAGCTAAGTAAGAGGCAGGACCACGGATGCATGGATCTTGGGCAAGCTCAGTATCACAGATACTTTGGTAACACTAGGTTGGGCTTATACGAGTTTAGAAGTCATGAGTGTTTATAGTACAAGAAGAGGGTCATGGGAGTGATGAGCGTAGTCAAGAGGAGTGGGTTTCCTCTGGAAGGGTCTGGGCTACTTGCTCAAGGACCAAGTGCAAAAGGACCGCTGTCTTTGGAGACCAGATCACAGCTGAATGGACTTGCCCGGAGAGTTCTAAGTAAGAGCAACATCTCAGGGTTGGTAAAGGAAATGAACCAGGAGGAGGAAGCCAAGAGGAGAGAATGAGAGACTTGAGGGGCCTAAGAACAGAGTCAAATGCCGAAGGCTGCTTGTTTGAGAAACGGGGAAGACGCAAACTGCAAAAAGCCTGTTCCTTTCGACAGTTGTAGGCTAGCTCGTGAATTTTATGGTCCGTTTCTTGTTTGGTGGATAGACAGACACAGGAGACAGATGGGAGTGGGCAGACACATGGGTGGTGAGAAATGGTGGGTAGTGTGGAAAACTCAAGATGTCTGACTGGGGAAGAAAAAATAATGTCAGGCAGTGGAGGGGAAGTGGAGCTGGAGTGATTTGGGGGTTCCTGAACACATTGATTTCTTTATATCACACTCGTTTGGGATTTGTTTGTTTGCTTTGGTTTTGTATTGTTTTTTGTTTTGTTTTCGTTTTGTGGGTAAGGTCTTGCTATGTAGCCCAGGCTAGCCTCGAACTCACAGTGTCCACAGGATAGGATTCCAGGCATGTGTCACCATGTCTGCAGCACTGAACAAAACTCAGGGTACTTCAGCCCAAAGGATCCACTTAAGAGGAAAAGGCTTACCGTGAGTGAGTCTCAGCGGCTGTGTCCAACCAGCCGTTCAACACATGGATGCCGTCCCCATGGGTAGGGCCAAAAATGAACAGGGTACGCTCTCTGCCCTTTAGAACCTTCACCTCCCCGGAAACAGTGACAGGAGGCAGGTGGCCCCTTTTTAACACGAGCTAGGAGAAAGTCGTGAAGAAGGGCCAAGAAAGCTAAGAAGGCCATCACCAGCACTAACATCATTCCAGCCTGGTCCTCCGATGTTCGCCGACATGCAGGTCCCCACACTAAGAGTCAGCTTCATGGTCTTGGTGGAGAAGCCTTGCCCACTCACTCCGCGTCTCCTCCGAGGGTCCTGCTTGCTGCTGCTCATCCCTCTCAGCACAGACTCTCCCAGTCTCCTGTCCTAGAGTTTCTTATGCTAGAATTGGCTCCTGTGTCTTTGCTAGGTGGCTGCAAGGTAGGGGAAGAATCCCAGCCTGGTCCAGGTCAAACCTAGCTCCTGTCACTCATTATCTACAGGGGATGGAAGAGATGTGTTTCCCCATCGCTAGGACGCACAGATCAGCGTAGCCCCGAAGGTTGCTCCCAAGGACAAATAAAACAGTGGGCATGGGCAATGGACGTGGGCCCCGAGCTTTTTAACCCGGACTGTTCAGAATCCCAAGCCCTTTTGCAGTGTCTTGGGCAAATTACCGAACCACCTGGTACTTCAGAGCCCTCTTTCTAGAAGGGGGTTCTAATAGGAATCTGCCTCAAAACTGTTTTAAAAGAACGGGGCATCAGAGAAGGATGGGGGTGCCATCGCCATTATTAGTGTATTATTGTAGCAAGTGTTGACAATTGAAATGTCTGCTATCCATCCTTTATAAATGTATACAGCACTTTTAGTTTTCAGATAATTCACTTCAGTGAGCTCAGTGTTTCACTTTTTAAAACTTCCTTTGCATTCTTCTGGGTTTTCTTTTCACGATGTGGCTCGGCAGAAGAGAACAGAACATCCTAATATTCCAATGCGTGTTGCTCTCCAAGCACATAGAATGACCCAGAACATCATCAAGGTTGTCACAAAAACACCGCCACACCAATCCAGACCTTCCTTAAGCTCGAGCTTTGTTAGCCTACGCATAAGACACCAGTGATGACAGCTTGGGCAGAGCCTTGGCCTAGTGTGCACGAGGCCCTGGGTTCTGCTGACAGCACTGAAAAAAGAACTGAAAACAATTAATTGAATAACTAAATTATGAATCATGTAACCTTCATTTTTCTAAGTGGCTCAGTAGGAAATTTATTCAAATCAAGCCAATAAGAGCCAACTCAAAGAAGAAAATTGTCAACAAGCACATTAGAAAACTTCCTTGCTGGCCATCAGAAAAAAATCGCCTCAACAATGAATGTCTGCTTTATTTTATTAAATGAAGAGACCGTTCTAAAGCACGGTGTCAATTGCTGCCACCCTGAGATTCTGTAGTAGGAACAAAGAAACATGGGTAACCTGTGCCTCGCTCTCCTGATCCCTGAAATGCATCTGGATGTGACCACCACAGACGAGGATGAGCATCGATGGGTATTAAAGGCGGCTATCCAGCAGAAACCAGAAATGGCATGCCAGAAAGAAACCACCACATCCCTGTGAGACTGAGGCAGAATGACCGAGAGTTCAAGGTCAGCCTGAGGTACATAGTGAGTTCTCATCCGAAGAATTACACTGGGTCTCTACTTTTAAAACTATCTTTAGCTAAAACGTGTGTTTGCCTGGGTCCAGCTCTGGTGGTTCACAGAATAACCCAAGAGGAGATAAGGAACCACCGAGGGAGGAGTGAGTCATTCGATGTGCTCAGGGGAATCTTGCAACCCTGACTAGCAATCAGGTTGCTTCTTTATTTATACAGGTTTCATAGAGCAACAGCAGACTAATGATTACCCAAGAAGTACAGATTATAGCATTTTGTCTCTGGACATGTGTTTGATCTTCTGTTTCGTATCTGGGGTTACAGGTCCAGTCACAGTTAGAAAGTACACGTAGAACGGATTTTATTTATATTGTCAGCCCTATAACTTCAAAGAGCTAAAGACTGTCTCTGGCAGAGCAACCACATTTACTGTATGACAGCCTGCTTTGGGACTAGCAGTCTCTCCAGTTTAAAGCTCTCCAGACAAACAAATTATCTGAACCGGTCTTTTTATGAGTAGCAAATACTAATGCCTAACCTCTTTACTGTGTCATTCCATCTTCTACCCTGTACAGTGGGGAATGGTATTTTATTATTTTGCTTTAGGTCATCTATCTGATTTACTGAGGTCTATTCCTCCAGCTCTTAACCCTATCTCTAAACAATACTTCAGAGAGCTCTGAGCATATTGTCAGCAGAGACCTTGCTGTTACCAATCCTCCTGCCCAGTGGGAGTTTGTCAACTGCCTCAGCATTGTTCAAACCTGTTTAAATCACACTATCTGAGCTTTCTAAGGCCTCGTAAAGAAATTCCTCCAGGACATAAGGAAGACCTCCAAGAGGGCCAGATACAGTTATTTCCCTAAAAGCAGAAGGGATAGTGAGTTTAGGCCTCTCCTCAAAAGACTCAGGCAGAATTTTCTCTAGGGGAAAAAAAAGAGACATAAATGAATCCTAATACAGAAAGTCCTCAAGAACACAACACACAGAGACCAAAACCTATACGTGGGAGACAGAAGGACAGAAACTACAGCATTTGGCCCAGCACTGCTGGTACTGTGTCAAACAACTGTGTTGGCCTCATGACCTCTGCCATTTCCAGTGGATATGGCTGTGCCGTATATTCCTTTGAGTAAGTTGAGGGGACCAGAGTTTACTTTTCCGGCACCCAAGTCAGGTGGCTCAGAGCTGGTTATAACTCAGCCCTTTGGACACTTACACACACACACACACACACACACACACACACACACACACACACACACACATGGGCATTGCACCCCACTGAGGCCCACACTCCTAACATGGGAACCTCCGAGAGGCACACTCAAATCACAGGACCTAGCAACAGTGACTGCTGCAGTTTTCTTTTCCCTGCGAGCGAATGCCAGAGACATTTCAGATGATCGCTGCTCATCTGCCTCACTCTAGACACTCCGAGTTAGACGGATGTGTGAACACGGACGTATGTCAGATAGATTCCTCAAGAAGGGCGGTGTGGTTTTAGCACATGGACAGCTTTCTTTCTCTTTACTAGAGATCCAAGTCTCTCTACTCCTCCATGACGTCAATTCACAACGACAGAGAGTGCCGGGTCTCGAGTGCTGGTAAACGGCTGTGTGGTTTAAGCTTTCAGCTCCTGAACTTCCTAAGCGGATAACTCAGTGTTTCCCCCTCATATGTCGTAGCTGGTATGTTTTTGCCTTCGACCATCCCATCAGATGTCAACCATTCTATCTGTGAATAGTACCATTAAATGAAAGATATGAACATTTATGTGTGAGGACCTGCACAAAACTAAAAGAAAAAAATTAGGGGGAAATCCTCTGGTGTTATCACTGTTAAAAGAGAGTAGATACACGTGTAGCTGCAAAGGGCATCTTGCTAAGTGTGTTGAAGATGAGTTCATCCTGATTTGATCAAGAATGACAGAGAAGCTGGAGAGTTTAGAATGCAGCCAGACACTCCCGAAAACCTAAGGAAGCTTGTCCTGTTGTGAGCTGTAGTTTCGTGCTGGGAGGATCCGGGAGGCTTCCCTGTGTTGCTTGCTACAAGCTTCAGTGCTTCAGTGACCCTTCTCTGGGCAGCTTGTGTCCTGCCTCTTCATACCCTAGACTGCCCAGGATGGAGCCACTCTGAGAGCCAGAGACTCAGACAGAAACAGATCCTGCCTGCTGGTTCCCACCTGGTCCCACCTCTCACACCTGTACCCACCTGCTCACACCTGCTCATATCTGTTCCCACCTGCTCACACCTGCTCATATCTGTTCCCACTTGCTCACACCTGATCACACCTGTTCCCACCTGCTCACGCCTGCTCACACCTGTACACACATGTTCCCACTAGCTCACACCTGCACATACCTGTTCCCACCTGCTCACACATGCTCACACCTGTTCCCACTTGCTCACACCTGATCACGCCTGTTCCCACCAGCTCACGCCTGCTCACACCTGCACACACATGTTCCCACCAGCTCACACCTGCACATACCTGTTTCCACTTGCTCACACCTGATCACGCCTGTTCACACCTGTTCACACCTGCTCACACATGTTCACACCTGTTCACACCCACACACACCTGTCCCCACCAGCTTACACCTGCACATACCTGTTCCCACTTGTTCCCACCTGCTCACACCTGTTCACACCTGATCACACCTGCACATACCTGTTCCCACTTGCTCACACCTGATCGCACCTGCTCACACCTGCCCTGAGCAGCAACATTGAGCTTCTGTGTTCTCACTTCTCCAGCAGCCCCGTGGAGACTCCAACAGTGAGCCTGGCTGTGTGACACAGCTTCCTCTGCAGAGAAATGAGTAAGTGGGCCTCAGATCTCAGGGCTGAAAGGAAGCCAGTTCCCACCGTAGGCATCTACACAGTCAGGAGCACGTTCTTTCTTGCTGACTCTCAGACAGCCTTGGCACTTTGGGAGCTCCCTCAAAGTCAACTTCCGTACCACACCGAAGAGACTGAAATCACTTGTGGAGGAATTTCCTGTGGGAAACCATGAAGAGTGTTTTAATGATTAGTCTTCAAAAACTTCAAAGTTGGATTGAGGTTTGCCAGGAAGCAGGGAAGGCGTGGACATTTGTGCTTTGGATATTCTACCATTGAGTCCAGTCGGAAACCACAGCCTGTGACAGGAAAAGCCCAGTTTACCAGGCTGCCAAGACAGTGTGGACCAGCATATACCACAGCCTCCCTATACTCTCCAGCCCAGCTCACTTGCTGTCCCCTACAATGTTTCTGAGATCTCTCTAGCCATTCCCCTGTCTCCTAGGGATTTTCTGTGCTTTGTTCTATGGTTCCTCTCACGACCCCCTCCCCCCAGTCTGCTTCTCTTCTGTGTGGTCACATTTCATCACCCACAAGCTCCATCCATGCTGACAGGGAGGGCGTGGGCATGGACGTCTATAAATACCCCCCTCTTTCCATTCACATGTCTCACGCGCTTCTCTCTTCCAGTCAGGAGTCTGCTTGGCTCTGATTCACAGTAATGTGCTTTTATTCCTCGCTGTGTTTCTCACGTGACCAGAAGCCCTTCTTGGCAACAGTTAGAGCCTTCCAAGAACACATTTATGTGGTATTTTAGAATTCTGCTTCCTGGGTAAGAGGGGACAGAGATAGAACACTTTGATTTTCCCTGTATAGCCCTTGGAAAGTTGGTTTCAAACCAGGTAATAAAAACAAATTTGGAGGGCTGGGGAGACAGCTGAACCAGTTCAGAGCTCATGAGGTCCTAAGTTCAGATCCCCAGCACCCACAAAAACACAGAGTTGGATCAGCGAGCTGCAGGCTGAATGAGAGTCTCCCTCACCAGGTAAGGTGGAGAGGAGCAGAGGAAGGCACCTCTGGCCTCTCCTGCGTGTGTGCACGCACATGCATAGCATGCATTGTCTTAGAGATTCTAGCACTGTGATAGAACACCACAGCTGAAAGCGACTTGGGAAGGAAAGTGTGGGTATATTTCATATTACAGCTTGTAGTCCATCGTTCAGGAGAATCGGGGAAGGAACTCAGAGCAGGAAGCTGGAGGCAGGAAGTGAAGCAGAAGCTCTGGAGGAGAGCTGCCTACTGGATCTCCTCGCTTATGACTTGCTCGGCCTGCTTTCCTCTACAACCCAGGACCACCTGCCCAGGGGTGGCACTACCCAGTGAGCTGGGCCCTCCCACGTCAATCATCAATCAAGAAAATGCCCTATATACATACTTGTCTGCAGGCCAATCCTATGGAGGCGTTTTCTTAATTAAGATTCCTTGTTTCCCAGATGAACATGTTAGTCTGTCAGTACAGTGCTTACGGCCACATTAACATTAAAAACTATTCAGTGTATGTATGCAATACAATCATATAAACATCACACACAGACACATACACATAGACAAACACACACAGACACATAGACACACACACAGACACACAGAGACATACACACAGACACACACACAGAGACACACACAGAGACACACACAGACATACACACACAGAGACATACACACACACAGACATATACACACAGACACACACACAGATATACACACAAACACATACACACACACAGACATACACACAAACAGACATATACACAGATACACACACACAGACACATACACAGACATACACACACAGACACAGACATACACACACACACACATACATACACACACAGAGACACAAACAGACATACACATAGATACACACACAAACACATAGACACACACAGAGACACACACACAAGCAGACATATGCACACAGAGACACACACATACACACTCACACACACACACACATATGCACACACACACACACACACACACGGCACAGCAGGTCTGGAAGCGACCTCAGAGCCATTCTCTAGCCTGTGACAAGCCTTTCCCCTCCTGCCTGAGGTCACCTTAACTGGTTCATTTTATTCCCATTGTGAGTCACCCACATCATCTGATAAGCCACTGGCGAGGTGGATGCAAAGAACATGGGCCTCTAAGTCAGGTCATCCTCAGGAAAGACATAGTCTGCTCTCCGTGTCATGGGCCACTGTCACATTTAGCTTCCTGTTGGTGTCAGCATGCTCCCCTACAAAGCAGACGTGGCATGCATCTACTCCGTGGGATTGTGAAGTTGGTTTGCAGAGATCTCTCTTACAAAGAAGGTAGAGAACTGGCATTTACCGACTGTGTGGTAGACATTCTGTTATTTCTGTATGCCATGTTAGTGTGCGAGCTAGAGGGTAGGAGAGGAGAGGGGTCAGGTTTGCAGTTACTCAGTTCTGATATCTATTAACGCTCCTTGAAAGGATCCAGGGACCAAGGATTACATCATGTTAGTCCTGTCCTGCCTACTTGATGCCTCAGAAATGACCCGAGGAGACCTGCATGGGCCAGTGCCTCACTGGAACCTTCCTTGCCCTTAGGGTCTGCTCTGGTTTTGCCTGTTGTTCTCAACTCTAACCCTTCCCTGTTGCGTGTGCCGGTGATGTGATCCACCTGACCCATACCGGCCCCCGAATGATGCAACCTCATTTAAACTAAAAATACATTTCCTTTAAAAATGTACAATGAATTCCACAAAGGTGCCTCACAAAAATCTAACGATGGATTTGCACAATGCAGGGAGAAAGAAGCTCGTGTTGTTTCTCTTTCATGACAGCAGGCGGGAAAATTTGGGTGTAACCTAATCAGGGCTGCCCCTTTGCTGAGGAGTTGTGCACTGGAATGTAGGCATCCCAAGACTTCCCACTTCCTACCCTCATGCTTTTTATGAGAAGAAATTGTTGTGACATTTCAAGGTTTGAGAGGGTTTTTTTAAAAGTTTATCATAACAAAGAGGATGGCTAAGTCTTTATATAATATCCTGAAACAAACAGACTGTGGTTAAACCTCTGTTTAATTTTCTGAGACAAATAGACTGTGGTTAAATCTGTTTGAGGTTTTGTTTGGTTTCGAGTCTTTCCTGATCCAGCTGGCTAACTGATGTCAAATACCAAGGCTTTACAATGAGCCTCCAAACCCTGTCCTCAGGCAGAACAGGAAAATCTATCAAGTCAATTTGAGTAAATAAATGAAGTGTTAAGTTACTTATCCAAAAAAAAGTAACGCAGAGTAAAGAGGCTTGGTGGGGGTCTCCCGACACTTGAATGTCACTAAGTCATTTTTAGAGGTGTGTTGTAGTGTGCGTGTGCATGTGCACGGGAATGCACACCTCTGTGCACACACGCAGGACAGAAGAGGCACTGAACATCCTCATCGTACTTTGAGGCAGGGTCTCTCCCTGAACCTGGCCTCATGTTTTCTCAGCCAGGCTGGAAGCCAGCAAGCCACGGCCATCCCCTTCTCTTGAATCTGGGTTACACCTAAGCATGGGAAACCCAGCTTGTTGTGGAGGTGCTGGGACTCGAACCCTAGTTCTCGGGCTTTCAAAGCAAGCCCTCAGCCACTCAGCCATTTCTTCGATCCAAGATCAAAATCTTTACCTACAATTTCCAAACATTTTTTTTCTTTCCAAATAAAGTAGGAATGCTGTAGTGTGGGGTGCACGCCAGCTAAACTTTGTTTTCTGATTATAACTGAGTGCCCATTTTCTGTTCTTGGAGTTTTAGAAATGCTGTCTGAGCAGCGGCCTTGTCTGTTGTAGGATCTGTCTAGTGCGCTTGGACGTCCTTTTATTCTTTGACACTTAAATCTCTGAGTTTTATCATCCTAAAGGTATGACAAGAATCTTTAATTATCTCTATCATAACTTTCTCTTTCAGAACTATTTACAAAAAAATGCAATGCATAATTCTTTAGATTCTTGAAATATACGGCAACATGACTTTCATGGGAAAACTTGTCAATTTCTACCCCCACTGGGAGCATGGGGAGAGACCCTGCCAGCAAGGGCACTGCAGTTTAAAGATGTGTTTCAGTTATATATGTTGGTTCCTTTCTCATTGTTGTGACCAAATACCACCAAGGGAGGAAGGGTTTGTTTTAGTTAGTGGTTAGCAGGGGACATAGTCTACCATGATGGCAGGACTAGCTCCTGTCCAAGGTGGCAGGAGACTGCCTGCTCACAGATTAGGAGATCAGAAGTAGAAAGGACTGGATGCCAGCACCCAGTCAGTTACCTTCCTGTTTCCCTTTGTATTCAGTTCGGACCACACCCCGTGAGCTGGGGTGGCACTTCTGTTAAACCTCTCTGGAAACACGCTCCCAGACAGGCCCAGGGATGTGTGTGTACTGGGTGACTTCACATGCAGTCAAGCTGCCGATGAGCTCATCCCAGCACAGACACAGAGCTCAGAGATGATTGAGGTCCCAGGGCCGTTCAGGGTAGCCCTTCTTTCAACAGAAGAGTGTTTTGCAAGGGGTGTGGCCAACAGTTCCCTGAAGAGTGACTGCCCCATCCTCCTCCTTGGGATCCCTTGCCTGACACACACTGGCACAGAATGTGTGGGTAAACACATGGCTAAGTATATCCACGCCAGGAAGCTATCTAATTGTCACGGTGGATTAATTCACAACTTAATTACATTTTCCCCAGTCGCAAATGACTTTGAGCTAAACATATTCTGTATTTAAAAAAAAAGAAAACAAAACAAAGAAATTTCTAAACATGACCCAATAACAATATCAGGGAAAATAAAAAATTATTCTAACATAAAGAATTACCCCCACAGCTTTGTGTGGACCTCTCAACCCACGGAACACATAACATATTGGGTAAATAGGTTATTTCTGAGAGTTCCACTTAAGACATCATTCTTCCCAATTGAATGAATCCCAGCTGAGAGGCAGGGAATACGCCTCTGAAATTATTTTGGTGTCCCAGTGAGTTTATCTGAAAGTGTGCCAAAGATACAACATTTAGTTTTAGCCTCATTTTTTTTTTTTTTTGCATTCTCACTACGCTCGTACCATCATTCAAAAATAGGGATATAAGTCACTTTTAAACCCAAAACCACTCCAGAAAAGCTGCTGGCAGCTCATCTGTGAACAGCCCCCTGTATCTGTTTTCTCAGCCAAGCCAAGTGTGCCCTTGGGGCTTGCATCATTCTCTCTTGTGCTCGAGAGGAAAGCGACCAATCACGTCACAAGCAGTTATCATGCAGGCTTCCCGGATGAGATGTCCCTCTCAGGTTGAAGGTCACTGTCACATTTCAGCTCAATAATTTTATGCCAGTCGAGGTAATGCATTGTTTATACTAAGAAAAACACAAGCCAAGTCAAGCAGTTTCTTCCCCAAATGTTATTCCTTTTAAAGTTATTCTTACTATTTTTAATTACGTGTAGGTGTGTACATCTGTGCGTAGCTACGTGTCGGGGTATGCTAGTGAGTGCCAGCACCACTGGAGGCCAGAGGTGTCTGGTGCCCTGGAGCTGGCGTTCCAGATGGTTGTGAGCCCAGACATGGGCTGGCAACAGAACTCAGGTCCTCTGGAAGAGCAGCCAGTGTTCTTAACCCCTGAGCTGCTCCAGCCCCTCCTAACATATGTTATGCGTGAGAGCAGCCTTTTCCCTCACTTTTGTTAAGTAAAGGTTTACTTGAAAAGTGAGTACGAAATAGGCTAGAAAAATTAGCAAATGCCTTATTTTTATTAGCTTTAATTATATCGGTAAGTGCATTGTTTAACTGTTAAAATTACTCTCCCTGTTGACCCAGCCTCTATATAGCTCCCACTGACAAGGTTAGTTATTTATTCTGAGCACGGCAACTCCTGACTTAATCTTCCGTCTTCTCTGTAACACTGGGCTGGAAGGTTTCGTTAGTCTCACCTAACGCAGCAGATGAGGAAGCCGGGGATTTTAGACGCAGAGACATCTTACTCTGATGCCTGAAAGGAAGAGGGCTCTGGTTCAAGCTGGGTTGAACCTTATGTCCCTGATGCCTCGGGATACCGTAGCATTGTTCAGAGCACTGACCTGAAGCAGAGACATCAGAGCCCTTTACCTGGTGCCCACACCAGAGTCCTGGTGCCCAGCTTGGTCAGCAGCACTTTCAGAGTCTGTGGAGGCAGACAAGCCATGAGAGCTTTTGTAGCCTCTTAGTGACGTCTGCAGGGGGGCGGGTAGAAAAGGGAGTGCAGGAGATCACACTCAGATCTGAAAGACCTAATACTGGAGCAAGTGGGAAGTGACCACAGCTCGACACCCTCCCCTGGGAAATTCACACCACACCCACACCCCTTGTGTGGTTGGGAAGAGTGGAAAATGTTTTCTTTTTTTTTTTTACACTGCGCTGGTCAGTTCTCTCAGCGTCTGCGTCATAGAATACAACTCTTCGGAGAGGCTACGAGAATCGGAGATTGGCCCCGTATGGAAGATCGTGCTACAGGAGAGAGATGATGGTTTGGATTTAGGAAGCCGAAATTGACTCTCAAAGTATGGCTGAGCACCAGAACCCCTACTGTGCCATCTCTGTGAATGAGCACACTGTGTTAATCTTCGCTTCACTGGGCTGTTGGGATGCTCAGTTAGAGAATGGCAGTGGGAATGTCCTGTAAATGCTCAAGAGTTAAGTGTTTTCCTGGTTTTTTCTGTTAATGTTTAGTGTTTCTCTATGAAAATCAGCAGCCAAATCATGCCCCTGTGGTGAGCATTTGTGACTCCTGCGGCCGTTCGAGAACATAAAGAGGGCACCGTGGGTTTATGGCACTGGCAACTCCAAGCACTGAACGGTGCTGACAGAGCATGGCTTATTTAAAGTCTACAGTGACGTGGTTTAGGCCGTATCCCTCCCTCCTCGTGCTCACTGGAGGACAGCAAGCTAGAGCTTCCTCGGAGTGTTCTCTCACTGGCCCTGTGGAAAGGGAGCTACTAGATCTACAGCCAGTACAAACTGGAGCTAAGGAAGCAACGATAAGGAAGCCATGATGTTTGACTTCAAAATGCTCCTCTTGTTACTTCTGTCTTGGTGGCTGGTGCATATAACTATTGCTAGAACTCTCCTCTTTGATCCTCCGTTGTCTTTGATTTCTGAAGAGAACTGTTGGCGTTTTGATGTTATATTTACCAGGAAGCTTATACAGTCAGCAAAGGTAAAAGAGAGGAGGAAGGTAAGGTAGCCAAAGGCCTCTTTTGGTAAATGACACCATTAAATAGCACCGTTCTGTAGTAAGTCAGAAGTAATGGTTCACATCCCCCCACTTGAGTTCTTCAAGTGAGGTGGCAGTCACTTCTCCAAAGGTATGAACCATATCCTGTCCCCATCCCTGCCTTTGGGCTATCCTTCCAGATTTCTAGGCTCCCCCCATTGGTCCTAAATTCTCCACGGTGGCACCAAACCCGTGTGCCAGACTCCCCTTGGACCAATCCTCTCTACTCACCATCGAGGTCAGGTTAGCAAGACCACGCTATAACGTCTGATCAGCCCTACAGCCTGCCCTACACCTCTTCCCTCAGTAACTATGAGCACCATCTCCCACGGTGTCAGTGCCAGGCTCTACTCCCCACACGCTGCCTCTCTCACTTCTGCTTCCTGTGTCCAGTCAACCGCCAGGGTCTCAATATCTACTTTGAGGTATCTCTTCACATTGGCTCCCCTTCTTCAACCCTACTGTCGCCCACCCCATCAGGTCATGCCTCTGCTGACTGACCTTAACGCAATGGTCACTGCTCCCCCAAACCCCTCTTAGCCTGTTCTCTCCCATCCTCTCTCTCTCACCGTGTGGCTGATGCTCCACTCCTGCATCCTTCAGACTTTGCCGAGACCTCAGAGGTCCCCTCCGCGGGCAACACTTTCATTCTTTTGTGCGTTTATAAAGATACTTGTCTGAGTGTCTCTGCCTTTGGAGGATGCCTATTCATTCTCTCTCAGATTTAATGAGAATATCACAATCTTGAGCTCTTCCTGCTTTGTGTTCCCATAGCAACCTGAAAATACCATGTCGTTTCATTGAGAATGTTCTCCTGAACGCCACGAGACTGCTTTATTCACACCTTTTATGTGTAGCCTTAACATCAAGGTGATTTCCTCACCAGGCCACCCCGTTAAGCTCTTCAACTTGGTTGTCCAGGATGTATCAAGTATCTGTCAAAGCCGCTTGATACACAACATTCTAACCAGTGAAATTTATGGCGTTTCTTAAGCACTCACTTGAATGACATTTAGTTTTCTCCCCTTCCTTCTATGTGGGTGCTCTCTGCAAGAGAACCTCTAACGGGGTCGATTACGAAGCATGCTGGGAAAAAAAGATCTGCATAATTTTAATAATAATAACCACAAAGCTCCCTTCACATGCCCACCCTCAGCCCAAGAAATAAAATTCAGCCAGTGCGTCAGTAACCATGAAGATGACTGTCTCCGGCCCCACAGCCCTCCCCACACCCTGGCACACCCATATCAGACAAGGCTTTGTGTGTCTGCCCCAGTTCCGTGATGGCCAAATCCTTTTGGGTTGTCTCTCCTGGCGCATAAATGTTCAAGTGAAGACACAGGAAAGGGTGCGCCGTGCAGGATTCAGGAAGTAGGAACAGAAATCCAAGCGACGTAGTAAATGAAGGCAAGTTGTGCGGGGGCTGGCCTGAAGGAAGTTCCTTTAACAAGGATATTATGAACGGTATCTGCCGAGTTGACAGAAGCTTCCTGTGTCTGCTCAGAAGGTCGAGTTCTTGGGTGGGGGCACCTCACTCCCACCCTTAGAAAAGTGACAAAAGCAGCCTGAGGAGCTGCACGGGCTCTGCCTTTCCTTAGACTCAGTAGGAAATTGGAGTTTCGGGACAGCTAACCTAGCCTGAAGTCTGAATGAAGATGAGTATTGGTCAGGAAGAGGTTTGCTGGGCAGAGAGAGACAAATGGAAGATGATTCCTTCTGGAAGAATTAACTGACTCGGGAGAGGGAGCTGTGCGCTTCTGGGGGAGACTACCAGAGTGAGAACTGTCTTCTTGTAGGGCATGACCAAGATTTCAGTACCCAGGACCGAGGGATCCTGGCAGGAGAGTTTCACAGATACGGGGACAGAATCTGATGCACAGCACAAACCAAAGGCCTAGAGTCCAGGAAGACTCCCCAGAGAGCCACCCCCAAATACATCAGATGTCCCTAGAGGAGTCCGAAGTCTCAGGGCCCTGCAGGTAACTGGAGCAGCCAGTAGCTCAAATCCGGCCTCTCACACTACAGAAGCCTGAGGCAAAGGGCAAGCAAGCTTGTTCCAAACACAACAACTTGCCTCAGTCCAGCTCTCAGCTGTGTCTGGTTTTCTACAAATACCATACTTACACGGCAGGGAAAAGCAGCACACTCCCAGTGGACAAGGAAGTCACTAGAACGAGTAGAGTTTGCAGGAACAGCTGGAGAGCTAGCTTACCCCTAGCTCAGGTACTCACGATGCTCATGGTGGACAGCCAAGATCAAATGGTTAAGTTCAGAGAGAGAGAGAGAGAGAGAGAGAGAGAGAGAGAGAGAGAGAGAGGGAGAGAGAGAGAGAGAGAGAGTGAGAGAGAGAGAGAGCAGCTGGAAACTTACAGAGACTTAGTAAGAGACAAAGACCGAGGCTGCCAACTGGGCTCTCAGAGGACTCAGCAATCAAGAAATCCATGACGGGTCAATAGAGATCACTTAGCCTGGAGCACGAGGGGTGCAGAGGGCAGTTAAACAGACCAGGTGTCCTAGCGTCTGAGTGACTGAGGTCCAGAAAGGAAGGGCAGAGACAATGAGACAGAAGATTGTAAGTAGAAAATAACTTTACAAAAAAGTAATAGTGGACAACAAGCCACAGAACCGAAAGGCCTAGAGAATAAATACCTAAGGTGTATAAAAACCAAACAGCTCAGCATGTCTTAAGTCGTTTAAACAAGAGGCAAAGAAAAAATATAGGACACGGAGAAGATACATTGTATCAAGAGGGAGGAAAATAAGTGACGGGCGCACTTCCTGTCAAAGCCTTACAAAGGACAGGGCAGTTACATATGTGTTTGGAAGGGGATACATTTTTAATAAAAATTCAGGAATTCTGTACTCTGTAAAAATCTATTTCAGAAGTGAAGAGGTAAAGTCTTCACAGATGAATCAAAACCACAAGCTTTAGAACCAGAAGACCCTCATACCATGAATGTCGCAAAACTTCTTCAGATAAGAGAGATGGCACTAAACAGAAATTTAAAGAAATAGACTGTGGAACGAAGTAGAAGAGGATTAAGGATAATTGTTTTTATTGTTTTATTATTATCATTGTGTGTGTGTGTGTGTGTGTGTGATGTGTGATGTGTGTGTTTGATGTGTGATGTGTGCATGTGTGAGATGTGTGAGTGTGGTCTCTTATGCGCTACATCCATGTACGGAGGTCGGAGGACTACTTTTGGAAGTCTGTTCTCTCCTTGCAGCCTGAATTCTGGGGATTGAACTCAGCTTGCCTGGGCTTACCTGGTAAGCAGTTTTACCTGCTGGACCATCTCACTGGCCCATTTTTCACTTCTTTAAAGGATTCAGAAAGAAAACTGTCTGAAGCAAAACTGATAGAATCATATGTCACAGCCTTTGCAAAAGCAGAATTGTGAGTATGAACTGTAAAATGCAGGCAACCAACCCAAGCCAGCGAGGAAACAGGGATGCGTGCGGTCTCTTGGCTTGCAGGAAGCAGTTTATCAGAATTTTGCTCAGAACTACAGAGGTCTAAGAGCTGCTAGAACTGGGGTGTTAACATCTCAAGGCTGGGGAAGGTTTCTTAGAGCAGCAAAATGCTGTGGATTTGAATAAACAATGCAGCACAGTCCATAAGCAGTGTTTGGTTCTGGGTAGACGCCCTTTGTGGACTCAGGAAGTCAGAACACAACCACCACAGCCGGCCCAGCAGGGAGCTTATGGACTTCTCTGTGGCCTATACTGAGTTTTCTCTCCAATCCCATCATCCCTGTGGCGATGTTCCACAGTCCTGCGATCTAAAATATTCCAGATGCCCTTTGACCTCTGTGACCTGGCCTGAACTAACACAACAAGGACCTGAGGTCAAACAGGAAGGAAGCACAATGTGGCAGAGAGCCCTTGCGTTGGATGGGCCATGGTAGAGTGCTTTAAACAGCTGCCCACCTCACGGCAGAGGCATGCGCCTTGGGAATGACTGCAGTTGGCATCTTCAGCACTCCCTGGAGACCTTCCCTCCGTGGCTTACCGAACACGCTAATCGCTAATCGTGTTCATGATTACAGGCCCCAGACAGAGGAGACTTGGGTACGTGGCTTCCGTTCTCAGAAGCAGCGGCTGATAGTGGTATTACAGCCCCGTGGATTTAGTTCGCTGCAGAGGACCCCCATAGAAGCCAAGAGATGCTACTTCACAGATTAGAGAGGCCCTGCTTGTCACCATCCGGGCTCTCTGTGTCTCATGATCTGGGTCACCTCCATGGGGGCATCAAGACACCCTTCAGGGGAAGTGAATTTAAGAACAGAGGGGCTCAAAGTCATAACATGTTTGGTTTTGGGTTTGTTTGTTTTGACTTCCTGGTTCCCTTAACTCCACAACTAAGGGTCTAACTATTTCATCTGTGCCCTGTCTTTAAAGAGGAAGCAGGGTATCCGAGTGGGACATTTGATAGCAAAAGAAATGCCTAGGACAGCAGGGAAAGTCATACTGCACCTCTGGCGATTCCATCACAAGGGCACACCTCAGAAGATAACTTGTAGGAGACATGAACCTAAATTAGCACCAGATCTGGGTCAGTGCTCAAAGCGTGCCTTTCAGACAGGCCTGTCTTAAAAGGCAATGGAATCTAAAGTGTGTCTGGTTGTTTCTTGTGGGAAAAAGGGGCCTCCAGCATGCTTCAGTAGCGTGCCGACAGCTCTCGGGGCTCCGGGGACCTGAGACTCGTTAAGGACAACCTCATGAATGCTCACACTGAGCCACAGAGGACAGTGGTCCCAACCACTGAGACGGCCGGCACTGAAGGAGCCAGCTGACCCGTGAAGGCCATGCTTCTTCATCCCCCCCCTCAGCACGGCTGGGACAGTGGAAGGTGCTGCTAGCTGCCTTGTCATCCCTGGCTCCAAAACGAGGGGGAATCGCAGTAGCGGGCAAACCCCACACTTGGGCTCCCATGCTTCCCTCCTGATAATAATACTCTCCTCGAGCACTTTCCAAGTTCCAAATGCCAGACCAAGCACCCCTGCCAGCCCGTCCTCACCAAACTTGAGGAGTTCGGCAACACTGTGACCCATCTTTAGAGGTCAGGAGCTGTGGTTCCAAGAGGTCACTTGACTGCCAAAGGACAAGGAATACGTCAGGGAGGTCTAACTCAGTGACTGCCCCAGAGCCTGTGCTACCCACCTCATGCTTTCTTCCTGTCCATCCAGGGGCTATCACCCACCCCCACCCCGTCAATATTTACCAGCCATTTGCAATATCTAAGTGGTGGGCCTCTTCAGCAGCACTGAGTGTTTACTGAGCACCTAGGATCTGTGCTAAGCAGAGAGCTGCAGAGCCACACACACCACGATCTCCATCCGCAGGGTCAGCACGGACTGCATGCGGCATCGAGGGGTAAGAGACGTTCTGTGTGCCGTGTACAGTGTGCTACCGTGTGCTGTGGAGACAGGCTGTGCTGCAGAGTTAGAGGCATGTCACAGGTCAAAGAGCACTGCCGAGCGCTGGACTTGAGCTGGCCTGTGGAGGGAGATGAGAATTAGCTGGGAGAAGGCTGGGAGCTCAAAGGTGGAGAGCATGGAGAACCGGCTGTTTAGCCTGAGCATTGTTTCCCCTGGGGTTTTGACACTGATTGCGTGGGTCGTGGAACTTACAAACAGCAACACTGGAAGGTTTCTGGGTACACCGTGACTAAAATCAGTTTAAAATTAAACTCATGATGAGTCAGCGTTTCTGGCTGCACCATAGGGCTGACTGTGTTGCCTTCTGTGCGTACCGTACCTCACAGTGCCCGTGGTTGCTGCCCAAGACCTCAGGGCTCAGGTTTGTGGGGACTGCAGTGTAGCGACATACACCCAGAGTCTCCTGCTCCCACAGAGACGTGACAGTTTGCCCACAGAAAACTGTTATGCAGTTCTCCTGTCACAACACCAAGTTAGTGTGGCCTTGGGGTCTGTTACATTGAAATGTTTGGTTTCCAAAATGGATCTTTCAATTGCTCACCCAAGTTTCACAAAATATCATTCAATGAGTTTTGGCTTGAGGTCAGGACAGAATTCCCGACAGCTTCTGAGATGGCTTAAAGCCAACTTTTATACGTCTTTCTGTGAAGCAACGTTCTCAGCATTGACAAACATAAAATGAAAATATTGCTCGCCTGAAGGCTAGTGAAGTTTCCCTAACCCAACAGTGTCAAGCATTCTCCAAGATTTGACTCTTTATTAAAAAATAAACAACCACCAGCTCATCAATATCCAAGCTGCTTTCAACTATAATAAATAAAAATGTTTTAAAATGCATTTATGTTTCGCTGTCAGGAAATGTTTGCTCTGTGAACCTATTTTATATTCCCTTATGCCTGAAGTCACATAAAGTTTTCATCAGCAAGATGGGGCTACAGAGAGCAGAGTTTAAGGAGTTTCAGTCTAGGAAGGGCTGGCATGTTCTGGCTGGAGCGTAGACTGAAGGCAGGGACTCCCAAGGGCTGATCCCGAGGAGACAAACTCTTGGCCCCTAGCATGGCTTGGTGAGTGAGGATGTTTGTAATGCACAGTCCTGGTGACCTCAGTCCAATCCCCAGAACCCATAGGAAGAACCCCATAAAATTGTCCTCTGACCACCCAGGGCACAGTGGTAAGTATGCGCCACCACATGCCATGTCACGCACAAAAATAAATCATTTGATATTTAAAAAGATGAAAAGACAAAACCCAGTGCTTACAGTTCAGTTCCAGGGAGTCTAAAAGGCAGAGCGGTCTTGGAGAACTCGTAAAGGAAAGTATCTCTTTTCTGGGCGAGAGATTCAGTTTAGCTCATGCTAAAACTAGCAATAAATACATGTATTCATATATTAATAGTGACCTTCCGCCCACCCTTATGTAAGGTCCCCCCTGTGTCAACAGCTCTGTGGTAAGATGGCTCTGTGAACTAGGACCCCGCCAAACTTTATCTTGGACTTTCCAGCTTCCTGAACTGTGAGAAATAAAACTCTGCTGTTTGCTGTAGTAACGAGAAAGAACTAATCCCTTTTACAATGGTCCAGGTAACTCTTCAATATTTAAAACAGGCTAGTTAGGAGATGGACACCGTGCCTAGCACCAGAGGCCCCCAAGAGTGAGAGAGACCTGCTCAAAGGCACACTGTACAGGCAGGAAGACAGCAGTTCCCATGGGTGGCTGCCAGCAACAGGGTGGCACTCCTGGCCCCCAGGGCTTTGCCTAGCAGAACTCAGTTCATAAATCTGAGGGGTAGCCAAGTAACTCTCTCTGATCAGCGCCACCGTTTTCCTGGTATTGCCAGCTGTACTCCGTGTTCTCTATTTTACATATTTAGCTAAACTCTAGAAATACGCTGTTACCCAAAAGTAACATTTTATTAAGCAAAACAAATCCCACGTGATGTGAAAACAGCCTTCACAGAACAGTCGGTAGCACCGCAGTGGGTCGAAACTGTAAATGATGAGACCCAGTTATTAAACTTCGGGGCTCGAGCACCACACCCCTCCCTCTACGTGCCTTCAGCACAAAGATGCTGCCCTGCTGGTGACCTGGAGGGCGCTCCATCTCCTGCAGGGCACTCTGTCACCCAGCAAGGACCTCCATGTCTCCGAGGGCACTCCATCACCTGGAGACCTGGCAGTCTCAGGCTTATATTCCGCAGTTCCCCATAACACAGATTTTCTTTTCTTTAGTTTTTTTTTGTTTGTTTGTGTTTTTGCAGAAAAGATATGAAGTCCTTTCAACGTTTCCATCTCAACAAACTAGTTTCTTCTACATTTTCTCATAAAACCTGTTTCCTGAGGGTTTTTGTTTGTTTGTTTGTTTGTTTTTGTTTTTTATCTCTTTTGGTCTGTTTAAATTATACCTAAAGTAATAATGACTGTAGACGGTTTCAGTGAACTGGTGATGTTTAGTATTGCTTTATTGTGTGTGTGTGTGTGTGTGTGTGTGTGTACACATCCAGTACACTATGCTCACTGAGCCACTGAGCTAGACCCTGTTGCTATGTCTTCTAAGGATATGAAACACATTGTCTCTCTGTGTATTACGCCACTAATCCCTTAGGGACTTGTGAACACGTCATTGACCTCTTAAGAGCTCCATTTCGTTGGATGTTAACCAAGAATTAACATGGACACTAGGTCTTACAGGTCTTCCCACCATTAAAAACCTAAATACTACAATATTATTATTAATAATGAAAGTAATGCCCCTATAGCCAGCACCCCAGGATTCTGGGGGCTTCTGTCACATTGGGCATAAACACTGCCCTGCTTGTTGCTTTGAAACAAATTCTTGTACAGATAGCCCTTTTCTTAGTGTAGATGAGAGAATAAATGAGAACATTCATCAAGTCATTCCCGTAACCAATAAAACTTATATCTAGATCATGATTTAATGCCACAAGAGAAAAATCACTGTACAAATATCAACAGGACGATTAACAAAACACCCCAGGATGAATACATAAGCAGATTTCTCCAGAAGACACTGATAAGATTACACTTGTCTCTTGAGGTTTTAAAAGTAAAGTTTAAGCATAAAATGATCCTTTTAAGTAGTGGTGGGAGGCAAATGAGGGCACAGCACACACATTTCCACGTAAACCAAGGGCAGTTTGCTCTCCTCAGTTTATCATATTGTAACAGATTACTGCTATCATAATGTCATTAAAGGCAGGGTATTAATAGAAGAAAGAAAAGAAGAAGTACTACAATTTTCAAACCACTTATAGTTGGGAAATCTAGTATAATACATTTAAAGGTATTTGTCATAATCCAGAAAACTTGGTAAAGTGGTCATTAAATGAACAAGATCTCATTCTCAGTATCACCAATAATAAATATCCGATACTTAGCCTAATATTGTATTCTCTAGCACTGGACAAATAAAATTACCAAACTTTAACAGGAGCGATAAAAAAAAATACAATGTAATAAAAAGAAAAAAAAACAATATATGCCTTGCTTCTAGCCCTAGTGCTTAAAAGCACTCAAGGCTGGTGCAGTTTCAGTCAAAATATCAAAACGTAACAGCAGATGTTCAAAGATGTCAATAAAGTGAAATTATATGATATAAAATGTGGGCGTGTGTTGAATCAAGTATCTTTAAGTGACGGAACTATTCTGGGGAGTGACTGACTGTCATTCAAGGAGAAAACAACTCAATCCGATGTAATTCCATGTGAACCCCAGCTACATGAGACTGGTAAACACATGGGTTTGGGAACTGGAGATGGCTCGGCAGTCACAGAGGACCCAAGTGCAGGTCCCACGTTGGGTGGCTCACAACCGCCTATAAATGCAGCTCTGGGATCCAGTGCCCTCTTCTGACCTCCTTGGGCACATACACACATGGCATAGACTCCTATAGACACACGCATTGCTTAAGCAAACCCTGCCTGGGACATTTACAAGTTCTGTCGCACACTCTCATTCTGCAGGTGGCTAGGGCAGATGTGCAGGACGGGGACACTGAGAGTCAGCAAGGCGGGGTGAAATGATCTGAATACAGTTTTACCTACCCCATGGCTGCTTCTGAAACCGTGTGCCAAGGAGACATGGAAAGGGATAAAGGAAGCACTAGAAAAAGCAAGAAGGAAAGTAAGAATTAGGGAAGTGTGGAGCATGTCTCTTTATCACTTGAAGGAAATTAGAAATAATCCAGTGTTGGCTGTCACCGTGAAAATCAGTTAAGGAACAGAGGAACATCTGTCTAGATAAGTGCCTTCCTATAACGCAGGAAACCTCCTGGCATTAAGTAACAGAGACACCGTCAGTGCAAATCACGGCACATTAGTAAATGGGACTGCAGGTGCTTTGATGGCTGTAGAATGAAAGTGTAGAGGTGGTGGCTGTCCTGGGTTCACATCCTATGGCAATCTTTAGCTAAGTGAGGCTAAGCTTTTCGATATTCCATTCCCTACCTCCCTTTCTTTTAAATGGTGGCAAAGGCAGGGCAATGTTATGTCCTTCGTAGGGGTACTGGTAGTCTGTCCTTATAGGCCAGTGCTGCTGAGTATTGCATATGAGATGTCAAAATTCATGTTGTAGCTTAATTCCCCAATGTGACAGTGTTGGGAGGTAATGAAGCCTGCACGGTGTGTGACCTGGTACAAGATCTTATGCCGTGCTCACCTGGAGACTGGATCAAAGTGGTCTCGAGAAAGGGGTTGACTGGGAAAGTGTTGTTGGACAAGAGCCAGCCTGGCCTCACCTTGGTTTCTTGCTTCCTCTCTGGCCACAGGGCTTTGGCCTGATCGATACTCTTCACACTGTGATGCCATTTGTGATGTCAAGATGGAACCAGAAAGCTCTTGCTAGAGATCTTCTAAAGCTAAATGAAACTTACGCTCTATAAAGCACCCAGTTGGTGATGTTTTCTGGATAGGAACAACAAAACAAAGATGAAAACAAAATGCCAACTATTGAAAGCAATTTCTGACTCAAGTACCGTAGGAAAGACCTCAAAAGCTTGGTGACTCGCCGATGATGTGTTTAAGATGGCAGAAATCATGTCTGCACTCGAAACGAGCCAGAAAGGCAGAAAAAATATTAGCAGTCTTGGGTTGAAAAGCCTCCCTTTACATCTTTCTCTAACATTTGCCAGTACGGTTTGTTTGTTTGTTTGTTTTTAAATCAACTTTAAGTTGCCAAGGATCCACACAGCCTGTGAATATGAAATCAAACAGCGGTCTCTTAGAGCCGGGCTGTCAGCCTGAGTTATGGAGGCTCTAATGAGCTCCACTGCTTCCTGTGCTCTTCCAGGAGAGAAACTTACATTCCACATGTTCACATAAAAACAACCGGGTCAGGATGAAAGCTTGGAACCTCTTTGTAACCTATTGAATGTTGCATAATTCAGAGAAGGAAGCAAAGCCTAGAGGCTGTTCTGTATGTATAACACGGATTTGATGCCCAGTGCTAACAGTTGGCCAAAACAGTATGGTAATACTCAACAATAAAATGCTATGATACCGGCCACTTCCTGCTATATAAAATATAGTGTTAGATAATTTCTAATACATTGCTCATTGTGGAGAGTCCCAGAAGTCATGGAAACAATCCACAAGGAGGCAACAACGAAACTTGGTTCAACCCAGTCTAGGAAGCTGTGCTTGGCCAGGACTTCCAGAGTCTGACGCCAGTTCATTTATTTTAGCCACATTTAAGCACAGCACAACTTGGGGGGTGGGGGCAGTTTCTGATAACAGTTAACAAATTTAAGACATGTTTACATTGAAATTCTTTACAAAGAACATCTGGCTTTTTTCATCAAGATGGGTGCTATTGACTCAGAGACAGAGCCCAAGGTTTAGGGTCTAGGGATATTGACTGGGATGGTGCCTGGGGGTGCCAGGATTGGCCTGGCCCTAAGATAACATAGGAGTCACTTAGGCTGTTGTAAAGTTCAAGTGTCATCCTTCACAGGGTCTAAAAGCAATGGCACTGGTCTGTCAGGAAAGAGTCTGGCATAGTAAAGTGTCTCCCAGCGATCAGGGAGACACAGGGAGAGCCTGGTCCGTCAGGAAGCAGAGGCTCATCAGGTAGAAACAGCATCCACCCCAGCATTCCCGGAGGAACAGATAAGCACCTCATACCTCGAAGAGATAAACTGTGTGTTTACTTTTTCCTGGCTTCTCCAGTCTTTTCTGTGTATACAAAAGTTTGTTTGTTTTTTGTTTGTTTTTTGTTTGTTTGTTTGTTTTTGTCCTCTACAGACTATATTATTTATAAATGAGTTCGAATTTAGTTCAAAATTATGCCCATTTTACATAATAAAACTACTTACTAATTCACTTTAAAATCTTCAAATAGACTCTCTGTACATGCAATGAAATGGTAAAAGTTAATGTGTCTGGGGCAGGCAAGATGGCTGAGTGTGTAAAAAAGGCTTGCTGATAGGTTGGTCGCCTGACTTGTATCCCCAGGACAGTGGACAGAAGGAGAGAACTGACTCCTGAATACAGGCTCCCACAGGTGGACCACAGTGCTCTCATATAACTCAAACACGCACTTTTACAAATCACATTTTAAAAATTAAAGTCCAAATGGTATTTTGAATCAGAAGTGGGGACCTAATGAGCCCTTCAGTTAGTCATTTTAAACACGGAGTAAAGTTACGTTAGACCCAGGCAGATCTCCTTTCCTTCCCAGAAGTCATAGTAGCTTTTTAAAAGGCGTTTTTTAAAGCATAGCAACAGAAACAATGTTAACAAGAGTAGCCAGGCTCAAATAAGATACACCAACACGCTTCTAGAAGACAGAAGTCAGGCGGGACCCAGGCAGTCATCTAAGAAGGAAGAGAGGTTCTCTTTCAAAGTACGGAAGAGAGCCTTGGTGAGGGCTGGGATGCACCTTGGTGTATGCCAAGTCTCAGCGCAAGCCTGGACGCTAAAGAGAACTGTGTTGAGCTCCTGTTTAGCCGGTCAGCTCCTCTGAGTGTGCTGTTAGCGTTTCACGTCCATCCTCCGAAAGAATTTCAAAGACTTTTTCTTTAAAAACCTAAACAAAAACCTCGAGATGGAAAAACATCACCTGTGTTTGTTTACTTAAAACACCGTAAAATATTCCACAAGGCAGGTGGTTTAAACAGAAAAAAATAAATCATTTTTCTCCCAGGACTGAAGGCCAAAACCTCAAGGTGAAATTCATTTGTTCCTCTGCAGCCACCCCACCCCACATCACCCCACCCCACATCACCCCACCCCACCCCACCCCACATCACCCCACATCACCCCACCCCACCCCACCCCACATCACCCCACCCCACATCACCCTACCCCACCCCACCCCATCCCACGTCACCCCACCCCACATCACCCCCATCCCATGTTGTCACAGGGGGCATCCTTCTGTAAGTGTTGGTCCCAGTCTCCACATGCTGCAGCTGTAACAGTTATACTGGTTTAGGCCACCACCATGTCACGGAATCTTACCTTATCTGCTCCCTTAAAGCCCTTATTCCTACACACAGACACATGTAGAGGGATGGAAAATTTATAGGAAAACTTCTGCCCATAACCATGGGTGCGCAGCAAAGTGAAAATAATAGCAAAATCTGATTTGGAAGCCAATCCGTGGACTGTCGGGCCCCACCCAGCCCCACCCAGCCCTGCCCAGCCCTGCCCTGCCACACCCAGCCCCGCCCTGCTCTGCCCTGCCCTGCCTGTGAGTCCCTCTAGTGTCAAGAAATGCCCTCCTAACTAGAGCAGAAAACATGCCTCGCTGTGAGAAAAGGGACTGGACTCAGCCACAGTGAATGCCCTGGGATCCTGACCCTCATCCAGGCTTTGGTTTTGTGGTGTTGGAGGGAGGACACAGGTTCTGTTTTTGTTTCTCTTGACCATAATCTCCTTCTGAATGTCTTAAATAGAATCCCTCTTCCCCCTTAGGTTACTGATGTGTTCCATCTGCCTATGGCTCTCAAAACGGTCTTGGCTTTTCTTCCTCATAGCTGACTGCTCTGGTAACATCATCTTTCTGGGTGTGCGTTCTGTTTTCTTTAATTTCCTTTATCCTGCCAGTGTGTTCTTGTTAAGGAAATAAAGTGAAACGCGTCCTGGTGCGTAGGTCTTCTGGAGTAAAGGCCTCATTCATAAATGTGCAACAAGGAAGGATGTGTACCACAAGCAGAGAGAGGGAGAATCATGAAGTAAGAGTGTCACCATAGGATTGAGCAGGAAGAGAACAATAATCGTTTAATGCAAAATGGAGGTGCAGTATTGGGGAGTCACTACCAGTGGCAGAGAATGATGTCAGAAATTAAGTCTAAAATTGTCATCAGGAAATAACGTAGGAGCTGGAGAGGTGGCCCGAGTGTCACGAGTACTGTCTGCTCTTGCAGAGGACCCAAACTCAGTTTCCCACACCGAATATTGGATTGGCTCAGACCTGTCTATAACTCCAGTTCCAAGGGATCCACTGCTCTCTTCTGCCTCCCACAGACAGCAAGCACACAGGTAGTGCATATACACATAGGCGGGTGGCGGGGGAGGACCTCATACACATGAAATAAAATAAGTCTTTAAAGAAAGAACTATCAGTCAGGGCACATTATTAATAAGGACAGAAAACAAATAAATCAAATCGTGTTTGCCTGCCAAAACACACAGGACTGCTAGGTTTCTTTAAGCTTTAATACTGCGATAACCACAGCATCGCTTCGTTTAATAGCTGTGCTCCTGGCAGTCTATGGAAATAACGTCTTGTAAATCAAGAGTATCTTTAAGCTCTTAGCCAAAGAGAGATTTGAGGCTCTGGGAAGGACAACGCAGGGTTACCAGAAGCCAGTCCCTTCCAAGAGTCAGTGTTTTTTTTTTTTTTTTTTAAATTCAGGAAGACAATATTACAAGGCTGTGTTCCAAAGACAATTGACAGCCTGAAATGAGTCAACACTCAAGAGAAAATAGCAGGCTCCATTGATAGAGAAGAGTAGCCCAGAGTGGGGAAGACACGACAACTGTCGAAGGAAAGGGAGAGGAGGAGGCAGGGGGTGGTGAGTTTCAGGGATCTGCGTTTGAGGTTATCCGCCGATCAACCAAGCTTCCCTTTTGTCTCAGTCACTGGAGCTTTCTCAGTCAGCATGCACAGGACCTTCTCCAGCAAGCATCTGTGGGGAGTAAAGAGAGGTTAGCTGAACAATCAGCTGCCCTGGGACAACATCTTTTCATGTTTTTTTTTTTTTTTGAATTCCCAGGAAGGAATATTACAAGGGGCCCAGGAGCAGCAGATCCACTCAAGTGTTCTCTGCACCCAAATCCCGTGGGAGGGAGAGCTAAACCTTCAGAGAGGCGGACAAAACCAGAAGAGACTGCACGCTAGTGACCCCAGAGGAAAAAACAAAAGCTATCTGGAACCCTGGTGCACGGAACCTCCCGGAAGGGGCGGCGCAGATCTTCCTGGCTGCTGAGGCCGTGGAGAGCCATGCGCAGCACCCCGCGAGCGAACTTCAGCCTCGGGACCACAGGTAAGACCAACTTTTCTGCTGCAAGTGACCTGCCTGGTGAACTCAAGAACAGGCTCACAGGAACAGCTGAAGACCTGTAGAGAAGAAAACTACGCAGAACACACTGTCCCCATAACTGGAAAGAAAACAGGAAAACAGGTCTACAGCACTCCTGAAACACAGGCTTATAAGACAGTCTAGCCACTGTCAGAAATAGCAGAACAAAGTAACACTAGAGATAATCTGATGGCGAGAGGCAAGCGCAGGAACCCAAGCAACAGAAACCAAGACTACCTGGCATCATCGGAGCCCAATTCTCCCACCAAAGCAAACACGGAATATCCAAACACACCAGAAAAGCAAGATCTAGTTTCAAAATCATATTTGATCATGATGTTGGAGGACTTCAAGAAAGACATGAAGAACTCCCTTAGAGAAACACAGGAAAACATAAACAAACAAGTAGAAGCCTACAGAGAGGAATCGCAAAAATTCCTAAAAGAATTCCAGGAAAACATAAATAAACAAGTAGAAGCCCATAGAGAGGAGACACAAAAATCCATGAAAGAATACCAGAAAAACACAATCAAACAGTTGAAGAATTAAAAATGAAAGGAAGGAAAGAACACATGGAAACAACCCTGGAAACCAAAAGAAGAGACAAGGAGGATACAAGCTTCTGGTCCAACAGAATACAAGAGATGGAAGAGAGAATCTCAGGAGCAGAAGATTCCATAGAAATCATTGACTCAACTGTCAAAGATAATGTAAAGCGGAAAAAGCTACTGGTCCAAAACATAGAACTGAAGACTCCCAACTCAAAGGACCAGTAAATATCTTCAACAAAATCTGAAGAAAACTTCCTAACCTAAAAAAAGAGATACCCATAGGCAAAAAGCCTACAGAACCCAAATAGATTGGACCAGAAAAGAAACACCTCCGTCACATAATAGTCAAAACACCAAACCGGAAAGAATATTAAAAGTCCTTGGAAAAGGTCAAAAATAAAGGCCCTATCAGAATCACACCAGACTTTTACCAGAAACTTCCCAGAAGATCCTGGACTGATGTCACATCCCTAAGAGAACACAAATGCCCCAGGTTACCCTGCAAAACTCTCAATCAACATAGATGGAGAAACCAAGATATTCCAAAACCAAATTTACAATATCTTTCCCAGCACTACAAAGGATAATAAATGGTAAGCCCAACATAAAACAAGCTATACCCTGGAAAGGAGAGAGAAGGAAGAGAGAGAAGGAGGGATGGAGGGAGGGGAGGGAGGAGAGGGAGGATTCATATTGAACTGAAGATGGAAGCTCGGCATGTAAAACCCTTACCATCCCTGACAACCGGAGTTTGGTCCTTGGAAGTAAAAAACCAACCTACCTTCCCGGTCTTCATCAGCAACCAGACCTAAGAGCTGTCCCAAGGCCATCGGCCCAAAACCTGCCCACAGGTTGGTCTCCCAGGCCCTCCTCCTAGGATCACAGGTTCACAGGCCCACAGGAGGACAAGCTCCACTCAGAGACAGCAAGACCAGCGAACATCAGAGATAACCAGATGGTGAGAGGCAAATCTCGAGAACCTAAGCAACAGAAACCAAGACAACTTGAATTCATCAGAACGCAGTTCTCCCACCACAGCAAGTCCTGGATACCTCAACACATCGGAAAAGCAAGATTTGGATTCAAAAATCACATCTCATAATGATGATAGATGACGTTCAGAAGGACATAACTCCCTCCCTTAAAGAAATACAGGTAAACAAGTAGAAGCCTTTAAGAGGAAACACAAAAAAACCCTTAAAGAGTTACAGGAAAACACAACCAAACAAGTGAAGGAATTGAACCAAACCATTCAGGATCTAAAAGTGGAAATAGAAACAATAAAGAAATCACAAAGAGAGACAACCCTAGAGATAGAAAACATAGGAAAGAGATCAGGGGTCAGAGAGGCAAGCATCACCAACAGAATACAAGAGATAGAAGAGAGAATCTCAGGGGCAGAAGATACCATAGAAAACATTGACACAACTGTCAAAGATAATGTAAAAATGCAAACAGCTCCTGTACTTTCAATCCTGAAGATCTATGCTCCAAATGCAAGGGCACCTACACTCATAAAAGAAACCTTACTAAAACTCAAAGCACACATTGCACCTCACTCAATAAAAGTGGGAGATTTCAACACCCCACTCTCATCAATGGACAGATCATGGGAACAGAAACTAAACAGAGAAATAGAGAAACTAACAGAAGTTATGAACCAAATGGATTTAACATATATTTATAGAACATCTCATCCTAAAACAAAAGAATATACCTTCTTCTTAGCACCTCACGGTACCTTCTTCAAAATTGGCCATATAATTGGTCACAAAACAGGCCACAACAGATACAAGGAGATTGAAGTAATCCCATGCATCCTATCAGGTTACCAAAGACTAAGGCTGGTCTCTAATAACAACAAAAATGAAAGAAAGTCCACATATACATGAAAGCTGAAAAATGCTCTACTTGACGATTACTTGCTCAAGGAAGAAAGAAAGAAAGAAATTAAAGACTTCTTAGAATTTAATGAAAATGAAGGTACCACATACCCAAACTTATGGGACACAATGAAAGCAGTGATAAGAGGAAAACTCAGCTCTGAGTGCCTCCAAAAGGAAACTGGAGACAGCATTCATCAGTAGCTTGACAGCACATCTAAAAGCTCTAGAATAAAAAGAAGCAAATACACACAAGACAGTAGGAAATAAACTCAGGTCTGAAATCAACCAAATAAAACAAACTATACAGAGAATCAGCAAACCCAGGAGCTGGTTTTTTGAGAAACCAACAAGATAGATAAACCTTTAGCCAGACAAACCAGAAAGTACAAAGACAGTACCCAAACTAAGAAAATAAAAATGAAAAGGGAGACATAACAATAGAAACTGAGGAAATTTAAAATAATTATCAGATCCTACTACAAAAGCCTATACTCAATAAAACTGGAAAATCTGGAGGAAATGGACAATTTTTTAGACAAATTCCAGGTACCAAAGTTAAATCAGGATCAGATAAACCATCTAAATAGTCCCATAGCCCCTAAATAAATAGAAGAAGCCATTAAAAGTCTCCCAACCAAAAAAAAAAAAAAAACACAGAACCATACTGGTTTAGAGCAGAATTCTATCAGACTTTCAAAGGAGACCTAATACCAATACTCGTCAAACTATTCCACAAAATGCAAAAATACTCAATAAAATTCTTGCAAACTAAATCCAAAAAGACATCATTCACCATGATCAAATAGGCTTCATCCCAGGGATACAGGGATAGTTCAATATATGGAAATCCATCAACGTAATCCACTATATAAACAAACTTAAAGAAACAAACCACATGATTATCTTATTAGATGCTGAGAAAACATTTGACAAAATTCAACACTCCTTCATGATAAAAGTCCTGGAAAGATCAGGAATTCAAGGCACATACCTAAACATAGCAAAAACCATACACAGCAAACCAGTAGCTAACATCAAACTAAATGGGGAGAAACTTGAAGCAATCCCACTAAAATCAGGGACTAGACAAGCCTGCCCACTCTCTACCTACCTATTTAATATGGTACTTGAAGTCCTAGCCAGAGCAATTAGACAACAAAAAGAGGTCAAAGGGATACAAATTGGAAAGGAAGAAGTCAAAATATCACTATTTGCAGATGATATGATAGTATACTTAAGTGACCCCAAAGATTCCACCAGAAAACTCCTAAACCTGATAAACAGTTTGAGCAAAGTGGCTGGGTATAAAATTAACTCAAGCAAATCAGTAGCCTTCCTCTATACAAAGGACAAACAGGCAGAGAACAAAATTTCGGAAATGCCACCCTTCACCATAGCCACAAATAATATAGAATACCTTGGTGTGACTCTAACCAAACAAGTGAAAGATCTGTATGCCAAGAACTTAAAGTCTCTGAAGAAAGAAATCAAAGAAGATCTCAGAAGATGGAAAGATCTCCCATGCTCTTGGAATGGCAGGATTAATATTGTAAAAATGGCCATTTTGCCAAAAGCATTCTACCTATTCAATGCAATTCCCATCAAAATTCCAACTCAATTCCTCATAGAGTTAGAAAGCAATTTGCAAATTCATTTGGAACAACAAAAAACACAGGATAGCAAAAACTATTCTCAACAATGAAAGAACTTCTGGTATAATCACCACCCCTGTCCTCAAGCTGTATTACAGAACAATCATGATTTTAAAAAAAAAAACCTGCATGGTATTGGTACAGAAACAGGCAGGTAGATCAGGGGAATAGACCTGAAGACCCAGAAATGAACCCACACACCAATGGCCACTTGATCTTTGACAAAGGAGCTAAAACCATCCAGTGGAAAAAAGACAGCATTTTGAACAAATGGTGCTGGTTCAACTGGAGATCGGCATATAGATCCATTCTTATTTCCTTGTACAAAGCTCAAGTCCAAGTGGATCAAAGACCTC
>NC_046156.1:9442699-9567699 GCF_011064425.1 Rattus rattus
AGAATTGAAGACCCAGAAATGAACCCACACACCTATGGGCACTTGATTTTTGACAAAGGAGCCAAAAACCATCCAATGGAAAAAAAGATAGCATTTTTCAGCAAATGGTGCTGGTTCAACTGGAGGTCAACATGTAGAAGAATGCAGATCGATCCATGCTTATCACCCTGTACAAAGCTTAAGTCCAAGTGGATCAAGGACCTCCACATCAAACCAGATACACTCAAACTAATAGAAGAAAAAAACTAGGGAAGTATTTGGAACACATGGGCACTGGAAAAAAATTTCCTGAACAAAACACCAATGGCTTATGCTTTAAGATCAAGAATCGACAAATGGGATCTCATAAAACTGCAAAGCTTCTGTAAGGCAAAGGACACTGTGGTTAGGACAAAACGACAACCAACAGATTGGGAAAAGATCTTTACCAATCCTACAACAGATAGAGGGCTTATATCCAAAATATACAAAGAACTCAAGAAGTTAGACCGCAGGGAGACAAATAACCCTATTAAAAATGGGGTTCAGAGCTAAACAAAGAATTCACAGCTGAGGAATACTGAATGGCCGAGAAACACCTAAAGAAACGTTCAGCATCGTTAGTCATAAGGGAAATGCAAATCAAAACAACCCTGAGATTTCACCTCACACCAGTGAGAATGGCTAAGATCAAAAACTCAGATGACAGCAAATGCTGGCGAGGATGTGGAGAAAAGGGAACACTCCTCCATTGTTGGTGGGGTTGCAGACTGCTACAACCATTCTGGAAATCAGTCTGGAGGTTCCTCAGAAAATTGGACATTGAACTGCCTGAGGATCCAGCTATACCTCTCCTGGGCATATACCCAAAAGATGCCCTAACATATAAAAAAGACACGTGGTCCACTGTGTTCATCGCAGCCTTATTTATAATAGCCAAAAGCTGGAAAGAATCCAGATGCCCTTCAACAGAGGAATGGATTAAAAAAATGTCGTACATCTACACAATGGAATATTACTCAGTTAACAAAAACAATGACTTTATGAAATTCGTAGGCAAATGTTTGGAACTGGAAAATATCATCCTGAGTGAGCTAACCCAATCACAGAAAGACATACATGGTATGTACTCATTGATAAGTGGCTATTAGCCCAAATGCTTGAATTACCCTAGATGCCTAGAACAAATGAAACTCAAGACGGATGATCAAAAAGTGAATGCATATCGCTCCTGAGAGACACAGCCAGAATATAGCAAATACAGAGGCGTATGCCAGCAGGAAACCACTGAACTGAGAACAGGACCCCCGTTGAAGGAATCAGAGAAAGAACTGGAAGAGCTTGAAGGAGCTCGAGACCCCATATGTACAGCAATGCCAACCAAACAGAGCTTCCAGGGACTAAGCCACTACCCAAAGACTATACATGGACTGACCCTGGACTCTGACCTCATAGGTAGCAATGAATATACTAGTAAGAGCACCAGTGGAAGGGGAAGCCCTGGGTCCTGCTAAGACTGAACCCCCAGTGAACTAGACTGTTGGGGAGAGGGAAGCAAGGGGGGGAGGGTTGGGAGGGGAACACCTATAAGGAAGGGGAGGGGGGAGGGGGATGTTTGCCCGGAAACCGGGAAAGGGAATAACACTCGAAATGTATATAAGAAATACTCAAGTTAATAATAATAAAAAAAATAAAAATAAAAAAAAATAATTTTGGAACAGTTGTTTTATAGATTTCCTACAAAATAACACAATTTTGAAGTATTTTTATAAGCCTCTATCACTCTCAAAAGCTTCCATGGTTTGAAGATGAATAAACTAAGAGGACACGTCTTAGAATAAGTCATATTCATGGTTATTGACTTGATCCCAAGAACAATGTGAAGCCAAGAAAGATGGCTACAGAACACAGCAGGACTGACAGAGGTCATCACTTAGTTACAGATGACTTGGGCAAGTGCCCTGTGTTACCCTCAGAGAATGAGCAGAATACACACTTGCCTCTTGATTAAATTAAACAATTTTTAAAAATTCATCATGAACAAATTTTTGAGGGTTTTATGAGTTAGATTAAAGATAATATAAATGATTTGCTTTATTGTAATCAGTCCACTTACAGGAATTTATCTGCTTCTTAAATTATAAATAGTAGAATCCCTCTAGGCATGTCTAAACAGATAAATCTAGATTATGGTACCAGAGTGCAAAAAAATCTTATGAGATCTGATCTTCTACCAAATGCCGTTCCTATTTTTATTTTTGCGTACAAGAAGCTTCCGCGAGGAACAACTGAGACATATTAAAAGGTTTCGTGAAGATTAAAAGATTATGCAAATATACAGCATGTACTGATTCTAGTGACTCCGTGGATCTACCAACACCATCAGGGCTTTCCTCTTCAGGGCCACACCACAGACGCCAAACTGCGGAGGGACACTCACAAAGGAGCACTTGCAATCGGCATCTTTTTAAACACTTGGGTTTGAGAGACTTCAGGTAGTTTTATTTTTTTTAAATCTCTAATTTCTACAAGTTTATTAAAATCTTACAAAATTCCAGTGAGTCCCAAAAGGTTCCCTTTAAAGGTATTCGCTATAACAGTACAGCTCCTATGTATGAGAACATATTGACACCCAGCCATGTACTGTTTATATTGCTTCCCCCCCTCAGAAAACAGCCCCTCTACTTCCTCTCTTTAAAAATTCTAGCTATCTGTTGTTCAAGAAGGTCAGAATAATATGAAACGTTGCAGGCACTTAACTATTTATTAATATACAGTGTAGAGAAAGGCTGGAATATTACAGTGCTTTAAACCTTAGATTTCACTGGGAGACGGAGTGAAAAGCATTCTGACACCAAATTACAACTTTCAATGAAAATGGCAAACCAGTCCTCATAAGATTAGTATTCCCAACCAGAGGCATTTCCTAGGATAGCGTTAATGTGGTTATCCAATACACAGTGCCTACAGACATTTCTCATGTCTATGCTTTTTGTACAAGAGTAAAACTAACCTTAATAGTACAGTCTAGACTAGAGGCAGTTTCCAGTGAAGCGAGCTAGGGGCATGGCCCTCAGAGGACTGTTGACTCTAGACATATTGGAAGGTAGTAGTATAGCTACTAGAATCTAGGAGTAGGAGCTGCAGATGACAAGGAATTGCCACAATGTAGTGTAAGAACAAAGGCTTTGCCCAGTGTCATCAAATCTGTGTTACAGTAAATAATGGAATCTGTCTGTATGAGGAGACAAGACATTGTCTCCTCCCTTAAGAGTTAAAGCAAACTGACAGGTCAATCACCTGCCCAAGGGACTAACTAGCTTAAGGTATGCTGAATAGACAAGCAACAACTCACTCTGTAAGGAGATGATATCTTTGTCTTTCTAGAATTTCACTCCCCTTACACAGTCCCTGAGCTACCATAGGGTTCACCTGGGGCTGCCCACCTTCTGGTCTTTGTCTTTTCCCCCTGCTCTCTGGTCTCCCTTCCCTGTGTCTCTCAGACACTGGCAAGAAATGACTATGCCTTCTCTGCTACTCTGGGCTTTTTCACTCTTTCTCTAAAGTTCTTCAACCTGCCATGTGGCTTGGGCTTGTCTGCCATACAGCTGACCTCTGTCACCTTAACTTAAAGGGCATGGTGTTCTCCCTCTCTCTTTTCCATTTCTCTCTCTTTCCCTCTCATCCCCTCTACTCCCTTTCTTACACTCTCTTCTCCTCCCCTTCCCTCTCCTCTTCTCCCCTCTATTCTTTTTTCTCCCCTTCCCTTCCCTTCCCTTCCCCTTCTTTTCCCTTCCCTTCTTCCCCAATTTCCATAGTATCATTCGATAAGCACAAAGTGCTCCCTGCAAATTCAGTAATACTTGGTTCATTGTTATAAACCAAGTTTCTTTTGTCTTTATTTAGCCTGGGAGCACCATTTTGCCATTATAGTAGGTAATAATGACACACATTGGCATAAATATTAGAAAAAACAGCTTTCTCTTATGCTGTTGGTGTAATAAAATGAATTCATATAATTTTATGGGATAATTATGTAAATTTTTCAAATATGCACATACTTGCATTTCTACCACTATGATGTGCTTCTTAAGACTGTCTTGAAAAAAAAAAGACTGTCTTGATGAATACATAGTCACAGTGGGACTTGGAATTTTTTATGCAACACTGTTTTTAATAAGAAAATGCTGGAAACAAATGTTTATTCTTAGGAATAATTTTAAATACACACTCATAATAAGAAAGGATATGAATGGCAAAAGTATATGTTCTAATGAGGAAAGATGGATAAGTTATATTGTAGGCTACAGGTAATTCAAGGGTTACTTTTTTGAGTTTGTAATTGAGTGCACATTTACACTATATATAATATGCATATATATATATATAATTTTTAGTATAAAACTATCAATGCAAAGGGATCCCAGGATTAAAACTCTCCTCTCTAGGAAGAAACTTACAGCTGTGCAGAGACAAGGCCATGTCAGTGAAGGGGTGACTACACCTGACAGGAATGGCTTAGATGACCATTATCCTTCGTCTTTTCAAGGTGTGGATTGTGAACCCAAGTTCTGTCACAGGAGTAGTAGGTTACAAGTGTAAATATAGGATGGAATTATACAGTCTTATGATATTCACATGTCTTTCACTCTTGGACAATTGTGAAAGTCAAGATGTAATGACATCACAGAATACGTGCACACACACACACACACACACACACACACACACACTCCCCACAAATGTTCACAAGTCCTCTCTTCTGCGAGTTATATGAGTGATTTGTTTTCAGTAGTTTTAACTCATATTTCTTTAAAGGGAGCTAGAAGTCTAAACACAGAAAGAGCCACCAGAGGGGACAGTCACTATACCTGAGTGGTGTGTTAGCTTAATGAATGACAGTTTGGAAGAGTGCTAACACTGCCATGATTTATTACAACAGTTTTGATCTAAATCCCAATGAATGATCATAGCTTTAAAGAGAATCGTATCTCTCCTTTGGGCCCCTCCCTCAGAGCTTAGGGATCCCTGTGGACACCTTGGAAAATGGGGAGAAAAGATTGTAATAGTCACACAGGATGGAGTGCACCGGGAGAACCCACTGAATTAACTAAGCAGGGCTTTTAGGGCCTCACAAAGACTGAAGGAGCAAGCATGAGGTCTGCATAGGACTGCACCGGGCCCTCTGCATATATGGTACAGATATTAGCTTGGTGTTCTTGTGGGACTCCTAACAGCGGGAGCAGGTGTGTTTCCGACTCTTTTTCCTAGTCTTGGGACTCTTTTCCTTCTACTGGGTTGCCTTGTTCAGCCTCAATATGAGGGCTTTTAATATATCTTATTTTTATATTGTTTTGTTACATTTGGTTGTTGTCTTTTGTAAGTCTGCTGTTCTCTGAAGGGGAAGTAGTGGGAGTGAATCCCAGGGAGAAGGGAGGTGGGGTGAGCTGGGCAGTGTGGAGTGAGGGGAAACTGTAGTCAGATGTACTGTATGTGAGAAGAATCTATTTTCAATTAAAAAATATCCTTATGTGGACACAGCTTAATTAGTGTTTGTGGACTTAGCTTAATCCTATTGTTCAATAACTGAACGTATATCTATGGGAACGTTCAATTTCTATTCAAAAGTTATCTAAATTTTCATGAACTCCTTTTTATATTTGTTTACTTGGATCTAGCAGCTTGTATAGGTTTTGTTAAAGGAGCTCAACATTAAAGATTAAAAATATTGAAAAAATATGGAAATCATCTGCAGTTTGAAGCTCACTCTTGCAAAGACTTAGAAGTCTTTTCTCTTATTGTCAAAGGTACAGGCGATCCTTTCATGCACTGTCACCATTTTTAAATGTTTAAATGCTGGGGTTCACAGATAGAACCAACGGGGTCACCAGTTTCTCATTTCTAGACTCAAGAGATACTTAATATTAATAAGTTCCTATCTGAGGAAGGGCTTGCATATTGTCAGTGGAGAATATGTTGCTGTTCAGATATTTTAGCAGTTAACTCTTATCAGGGGAGACGGAATATTTGAAACAGTATAACCAAGAAGAGCTAAAGTAATAGAACTGAAATAATTCAGTTATTACTCATTTATATTGTATCTCAAAGATATCAAGCATCTGATGTGAAGCCTGGGATATCCCTACCGTGCAAGATGACAGTGACTGTAAAAGGTTCCAGAGCATCCTCACACCTCAGACAAGGCTCTTCCCTCACTCAAGGTCATAACCATCATCACTAATTATGTTTAAATTTGTGACTTAACTTATACCTTGTCTTATTTTTCTAGAAACTTAATATTTATTTTTATTAAATTTCTATTTTATTTTCTCTGTTTTAGTTAACCATTCTAGTTAAACCACACACTAGATAATAGCAGACATATATATTGTATTTTGCCATAATTAAATGCTGTGACATATTCACTAACATTTTCAAAGCTAGGATCGGCCCAAGCACACACATGCACATGAGCTGGATTTGATCGCACATATTCTAGTGCATATGATTTGGGGCTTTGGAAATCCTGTTTCAACATTTGTCTTTTTGTTTGACTTTTTAGCACAGAAGGTGGGAACAAGAGAGAAGATTTTCTTCCAAATCAATTGGGATTTTCCTGTTTTAATTGCCAAGAATGGATGCCTTATAATGTATGCTATTTGCCATTACAGAGTTGAGCTCTTCTGTCATTACGTTCCCCATTTATCTTTCAGGAGGCTAGGACACAGAGGGATCAAACATCCAAAGAAAGACCACATGACCTTTCTTGTTGCCTCATGCATTACTATGGTTTTATTATCAAATTAATTAAAGTTCCAAATTGATTACCGGGGACTCATTAGACACTATGTGTTCTGGGGTTGCCCAAAATTATACAAAGGAAGTTATCACCCAGTACTAGAGTTGAAAAGTTGCAACAGAGAATGGCATACAAATTTTATGTAAGTACATTCAGTAAATAGAATAGGTTCAAGTTTGGGAAAGACCCCACGACTCTCTGCACTAATAATAATTTGTAATTATTTATTATAATTTATAATTATTAATAATTTCTGAAAGCAGAACTTTAGAGAAAATTTCAAGATCATCAAGGAAAAATACTTCATCCTGTTCAAGGGTTTTTTTTTTTTTCTTTTCTTTTTTTCGGAGCTGGGGACCAAACCCAGGGCCTTGCGCTTGCTAGGCAAGCGCTCTACACTGAGCTAAATCCCCAATCCCCTGGTTAAGGGTTGTTAAGAGATCATGGTGGCCTACTGATCTTTTCAATCAAGTGTCCAAATCTCTGGGGAGGTATGGTAAAGGAAGACTGAAAGGAGGAAGAGAAGTGGATTTCCAAAGCTTCATCGTTACACATGGTCAGGACCAGTCTAGGCAAGGAGCAATGTCAGCACCAAGGCTGTGATGGTAGGCGATGAGCTCACTTCTGCTCAGATTATTGCAAAATGAGATATAATGATAGAATAAAAGATCAGACATTAGTTAAAGAAGAGTCAAGAGAAAAAGAAAGTTGTGCTTTAGATAAAGGCAAGAACTAGCTTCAAGTCCTACTTATAGATCTATAACTTATGCCAATGTCTTATAATTTTTAGATCTCATTTTAAATGCTCCAATGGCATAATAAAACTATAGGATATCTAAAGATACCAAGTATTAAAGTACTACCATATATGTCAAAGTAGTGTGTACTTAGTAATTTGTAATACTTAATATTAATACTAGAAATTTGGTAGGAGATAGAAGTGTGATTAGAGTAGAGAACTAGATAATTTCATTTAGTTGCTGACTAGTTAGTTTAGCTTGTTAGCTAGTAAGAAATAAGAGTCTAGACAAGGGTGATACCCATGTGAAACTTACTTCTTGAACTCCTAAGAATAAGTCCATAAAGTGCCTTGTTTTCAGTGCTGTCTCGTCCCCTACCATTTGCTCATTTTCAAAGGATTCCTACAAGCTCAAAGGGCTGCTTGGCATCAACTCAAGTTCACAATTAAATCTCTTCCCCGGTCTGTTTCAGATAAACGCAAAGCTGCTCTTTTCCTCTCTACAAGCAGTGTCCTCCATCCTGGTCAGAGGTTGCTAAGAGGTCTTGGTCGCCTACTGACCTCTCTTCACCCCTATGAGTGTCATTATTTATTTCTCTGCTGCTTGTTTTATCTGTAGGTCAATCAATCACTGTTACAGTATCTCATGACCCAGGGTGTGGTCATCACTCTCCTACTATATACAACTTAATAATATCCTTCAGTATGCTTTCCTACTAGAGCATTCCCAGGAGTTTTCTTACCAATAGGTGTTTGCTTTCCTTCAATGGCAAATAATAACATTTGAATATCTGAACTTAATATATAGAAGAAAATCCCTATTCAATGTGTCCACATGGTTCATGTACCTGCAGAGGAGTGTGGGGGTAATGTGACTGGGTCTTGGATTCTGGTTATTCCTTGTCCTGATCCACTGACTCCTGATTAGGGACAGAGGGGTCTGGCTATCTACTGGTAAGGGGAAACTTCACAACATCACTTTTTTTGTCTTTTAATTCTTTAATTACTCATTATTTTTGGTTTATATGATGGTGTCCATGTAGATTTTAGACGTAGGCACTTACAGTATCCCATTCCTATACTCATCCCTTCCTATTCATCAGAGAAAAGCAAACATATTCATATTCAAACCTTCCTCTAAGTTGTTTGCACATCATTTGACTTGGGGAGCCTGTGACCCCTTCCTCTTGCTTCCCTTTTTTTCCTAGGCTTTTCTTTCTCTCCTTTTTCCTTTGTTCCATTGCCTCTTTCCTTCCTTTGTTCCTTCCTTCTTTTTCCCTTTTTTATGTTTTGACAGTGGCTTTTCTACTCTGGCCTTGGCTGATCTATAGCTGAGGATGACTGTGGTGCTCTGATATATGTGCATTGGCATCTCAGATTCTAAGATTAGACTTATGCCTCAGTATGCCTGAATACTCTCTTTCAACTTCTAAGATTGGACCCATGCTCAATAGATCCTTTCTCTATTTATAGAAGAGCTGAGGGGTTTTTTGTTTGTGTGTTTCCCCTTGTTTCATTCTTAGGAACTCTGTGTGATAACTCTTCCCCTTCCTTCCTAGATACTCTAGGAAATGTGCAACCTGGAGGAAACTCTAATCAGAAGTGGACGGTAGTCTCACATATGCCTGCAATAAAGAGGCACGTTTCAGTGAGTTCATACAAGTGTGTTTACCATTGTCTGCTGTTCTTGGGTGGCCACTAATTTTCCTTTACACTGGCAGCACAAACAAAAGGTCTATAAAATATAATGGTGTTCAAGGACTGTGGACCATCTACGAGACACTCGCTGCTCTATTATCTTCTGCAAAGACTATGGAGTCTCAGGCCAAGAAAATGTGATTGGCTCACAGTTTCTCTGACTTCATTACTGAACAAGAAATACTGTAGCAGTAGGGGTGTTTTCAGTTGATGTCAGGTTATGTCACTGCACCATCAAGAAGTGTGGCTGTAGACTCAGGATGATTAGAATTAACTAACTCACTTTGATAATGTAATACTTTGGGGTATTTTATAAACTGTGATAATTAGAATGAGTTTTAGAGAAACCTGAGATGCCCCACCCACTTCTTAAGCAATCAGACCATCTGGTAAACCTGGGAAAGGTTAGCATGCTAGACTTGCACAGAAGGTGGACTGATTTGTTCAATCCAAACTAGAAAATTGTGATAGAGTTCACTTACATTTCTGGAAGTTTTCAGCAATTGGCTTCAGATAGCTCACTCAGAATCCGAGGTATCTATTTTTATTTATAAGCAACTTTACAACATGATTTCGGAGAAAAATTCTACCCCATCTTGCTTTAGAGAAACATGGCCATTTCCTGAAAACAGCATAATTTCTAGATTTCTCTGTTTCATCTAAGCATTAAGAATTATTATTTACTTACTCTGTTGAGAAGATATTAGTAAAACAGAACACATAACATATCTTCACATGAAACACTCATATCAAAACCACCAGCAAAGATACATGAATAGGACACCACTTGCTATGTATTATGGCATAGACTATGATATTGGTGCTATAAATAAGTGAAATTAGATCAAATAATTATGGTAAATATCCAGTCAGTAGTTGAAAAATGTTTGCTGGATGAACTCCTGAGAATTGTTTGTGGTCATCAGTAAGCATAATTTCCACACCACTAGCCAATAGCTCTTTAGAACTCTCTGCTTTGCCTACAAAGCCATTTCTATTTAACAGTTCCATCCCAACCATAAAAGATTCAAGAGAAAAAAAAGCGAGGGAGGAGAAAGGAGTCTAGTTTACAGCCAAATCATATGGGAGAAAGTTGTCCAAAATATTCTCAGAGATTTTGTTCTGACAATTTGTTCCTTTCTTGCATCTCGCCAGGGCCTCCCTTGTTCATTGACAGACTATTATGTTCAGAATGGTTACTGAAAACTTTCAGCACTCAGAAATGCTTGTGAGACATATAAAATGTCTTTATTCAGACCAGAACATATAATACCTGCCAAATTTGTAGGTTTGAAACCACTTTCAATAGGAATTAAAAGGCCTCCTTCCTTGTTGAAATAGGACTATCAATAGACAACTTGTCCGCTTGGGAGAAATAGCAGGTTCTTGTCTCTGATGTTGCAATTTAGTTTAAAATCACTTTGTGATGACAGGGTACATAAAGATGACAAAACTCTAAAGATGACAGTCTAATTTTCAAAGATGACCGATCATCGATAAAAGATTAAATAACGTAAACATTTGAAACGCCAGATTATCAGGTGGTGGGCACACTTCCAGCATTTCAGGATGCAGAGACACTGCTGATAAGACAGACTGATACTTCTGACATTCCTTCCGTATGCTATGCAAAAATTATCCTTTCCCAAGAGATGCGAATGAATGGTAATTGCTTTTCACTTACAAGTTATGTACTTGTCTCCATTCTAATGCAATATATTAAATGATACCAAAAGACAGGCACAGAGTGGTCAAAGCCAGTTTTCTACCAAGATCCATGTCTGATTTTGGAATGTTCTTCTCAACCATAGCCAGTTCTTAAGTTTTAATAGCAATTTTTATATACTTACAAGAATGATTAGACACGCTGGCCCTATGAAGCTCCAGATAAAGTTGTTTTCAGTGCTCAACCAACATCTGAAAAATGAGTAAGAGATAAAGTCAGTGAGTACACTGCATGGACTAGAGCAAAACGACATTTTCAAAGACACACAGAGCATTCAATAGCGTCTTTCAAATGCTCACAACATCTGTTGGACTTACACTTTGGTGGTACCGTAATATCTGTATCCCAAAGAGGCCGAGAATCCAACAACTACAGCCGGGCTAAGATAGCCAAAGATATAGAAGTTCTTGTGTAAAAACCCCTTGTTATAGATGAGCCCAACAACGATGAGGTATAGGTAGATGCCTTCAATGCACATCCAGGCAAAGGCAGCTAAGAAGAAGTAATGGAGCAGGCCAGCGATGATAGAGCAGACCAGCTAGAAGGCAAATGGGAGAAGAAACCATAAGCAACATTCTCCTTAGAGTTATCATATCATCTCTCAACGTTTTTCATGAGGGATGTCGCTTTATACCAGGACTGATCACACTAATATATTCATGTTTCCGCAGCCTTGTTTGTAAGAAGCTCTACTTGACGCTGGTTTAAAGGAGCTGCACTTCATTGTCAGTGGGAGGTGCCAACTGATCTCCTGACAGAATTAACCTTACTGACTTGCCTTGAGATCTGTTGTTTTTTATGCATTAATGTTCTGAGATAAACTGGGGGCTCTTTACCCAAATTTTTTCTCAGTGACGGTGGATGGTTTAAACTGACTTCCGTCTGGATATCGTGGCCCTTTCAAAGAATGTAAATTCTTAAATCATATGAAGCAAAGGGAACTTCTTGATTAAGTGGCAAAACTGAAGATGTACATTTGAGTAGTACGTTTTACCACAATATACTTTGTAGAATTTCTTCTGGTTTTAAGACTACTATGTAAATTTGAAATGTGTTTTTGTTAAAGACTTTCCATGAGTATTTATTTATTACTTAGAACTGCAATTATATTTAAATTTGCTTTCTATTTCCTAAAGAGAAGCTTTATGTGTGTGTTTGCTTGTCTACTTGTCTGTACGCGTACCATATGTACCATATGTCCTTGAAATCCAGAAGATGGGTATTAGATTCCTGGAGATTGGGCTTAATGGGTGGTTGCGAGCCACCAAATGTGGGTGCTGGGAACTGAACTCTGGTCTTTGGTGAGAGCAGCAAGTGTTCTTAAGCACTGAGACATCTCTTCATGCCCTGGAGTTAGGCTTACAAGAACTAATAGAAAAAATAGTCATGCCCTGAGTAGTAAAATTAGTAGTATATATTACTGGAAGGGTCATACAATATACATAATATTCCCCTTACTAAAGCAATGTAGGTAATGGAGAGACGGCTAGATGCTTAAGAAGACTGGCTACTGCAGAGGACCAGGCATGGTCCCCAGCACCCTTGGTGGCTCACAATCGTCTGTCACTATAGTTCCAAGGGATCCAGTGGTCTTTTCTGAACTCTGCCTGCAATAGGTATTCAAGCGATATGCAGACATACATGCAGGCAAAACACTCATAAAGTAAATAAACCTAGAATATTAAAACAAGACGATTCAAGAATGAGGAGAGTACATGTTAAAATACAGGATAAAGTGGGGAAAGAGAAATTTCTGAAATTTGAAATTTGGAGGTCACTTATGAAGAAACTGGCATTGAATTAGAGTTAAAAATGGGTGGGTTTCACAGGAAAGAGTTGACCAAACACTCTATGTGGGAGCTGTAGAGCAAAAACCAAGGGAAAGACAAGATAACATACATGCACACCAGAGGGCAGAAGGGTGTCTAGAATGCAGAGGTGACATGAATTCTGCCACAAAGCCTGGACACAGTTTGTATCAAAAAAGGGTGTTCCATGTTACCTAGTTGAGAGTGACATAATGACTGGTTACTAGCTTCAGTCCTTGGGAGATTTCTAAGGGGGACCGAAGTGCACAGTCCCTTTCCTGGCTTTTGCCCCAAGAATACATTTCTCCAGCCAGTGCACGGCAGGCGTTTAGGATTCTAGCTGCTACTGTTGCATATGAACTTCCAAGCTGTACACACCCTCAGCCAGGGCTGCTGCCGGCCATTGGCTTGCAGATACCTTAGTTAAGGACCCTTCAGAGGACTCTACGGCACCTGGGATGGGCTTCTTAGAAATGCACTCTTCTTCCTTCCCTTCACTTAGAGTTGGACTTGTTGGCTGCCTCTTCCAGTCTGCAACTCCAATTTCTCTCAGGAGCATGTCCTTTAATATGTATATGTTTAACCTTTCTGCATATCCGACTTCTCTGAGGGTGTAGATTAATAAAATATGAAACTCTGATGAGGTCCTGGGTCACATTACCTGTTTTTGTGATTACTCTCTCTGGTGGTTTGGCCCATGGGAAGTGATATTACCAGGAGGTATGGCATTATCGGAAGATGTGTGGCCTTTTTAGAGGAAGTGTGTCACTATGATCAAGCTCTGCCCAATGTCGACTAGAGCCTCCTCCTGGCTGCCCGTGGAAGCCAGTCTCATCCTGGCTGTCTTTGGATCAAGATGTAGAACTTTCAGCTCCTCCTCCAGTTCCACGCCTGCCTGGGTGCTGCCATGCCTACTGCCGTGATGATAATGGACTGAACCACTGAGATGGGCAGCCAGCCCCAGTGAAATGTTTTTTTGTAAGAGTTGCTTTGGTCATGGTGTCTGTTCACAGTCATGACGCTTTCACTAAGACTCTCTCAATCCTTAAACAAACTTTGTTTCCATCCCTCTTCAGTCCTTGCTCACTGCTTACGGAAATACAGGTATTTCTTTGATATAAAACTTTGGTTTTTCTAATCATTTAAATAATGAAGGATATCTTTTGGTGTAATGGATTTGTTTAGATGTGTCAGCACTATCAAACATAGAGAAGATAACTTAACAATTATCTAGCATGTCTGCCACACTCAGATCTTTATCACGGCGTTTGTTCATGTGACATGGTCCATTGGAAAACACAGGAGAAAAGAGTTAAAGCACAGTGGGGGCCGGGATGCAAACCTTGTTTGTGTTTATGTTGATGCCGATAAGAAAAACTAGTTGTGCAAGAAAGAGGCTGCAGCAGAGATTCTTGTGGATTGTGGTCCTGGTGCTCTGAATCTCACTGAAGAACCAGAAGGTGAAAATGCATATGGCGAGGCAGATCAGGGAGATGATTATTCCGAGCTGAGTGATCCTCGTCAGGATATTATAATCTTTAACTCCCTAAGGACAAACAGTGACCCAGTTGTTAAGAGGAAGACTTAGTGACTTATCGAAGGGACTACAATCCCCCGTGAACTTCTCAGGGAAGCATTAATCAAAGTGTTCATACAACGTAAAAATAAAAATGTACATTTAGATGAGGAAAACCTGTACTTAGTATCCAGAGAAATCGGATATAAATCATGTAGAAGGCTAACAGAACTATAATTAGTGATTTTCTTTTCTAAGCATAGTATATATTAGTACATGCCTGAATAATGTTATCACCATCAGTTGCATGATATTGAAAAGGTAATTCATCATTGTAATGGGAAAGTGGTTAATTAAAACAGATTTATCAGTGGTGAGTCCAAGGCTTGTGTCTATGAGGTGATTCGTCTAAAACACATTAAACAAAGTTGAAAGAAAAACGGGGCATGAGGAGGGCCAAAGAGCGCGGTTGAGAGTGACATGGAGAGGAGTTGTTCATTTTCACGTGAAGAATCGGAGCTTACCCTGTTTCACACAGTGGGAAGGATGGCCTTTATACTACTTCAATCAAATGTATTACGGCACTTAATAGACTTTATCATTGTAAGTACTAATGGAATGAAGTTAGTGACCTGGTGCAGAAGCTTAGGACAGCAAACTGATGAAGATTGCAACACAGAGATACAAAGGAGGAAATTATGTAACAGCAACAACAATAAATAATAATAATAATAATAATAGTGATAATAATAATATCCAATGAAATAGTACTGAAGCAAAACATATATTACAAGGATATTTATTTTTTTTGTATTTGAAAATCTTTGAGGTTTTATGTTCTTATAGATTATTAGTTTAAAAAATGTGCCAAATATTATTAGGTATCAAAATGAACCTATAAAGAGAATGATCTCTTTACAATGTACAAAATCCAGAGCAATGAAAAGATATTATGTCTTTCATGCAACCTAATGGAGGTTATGGGTTAAGTAAGTTCTTGATAGGAAATAACCTAAAAGTGCCATATTACACATATCCTAGAAGAGACGGAAAGAATTAGGACCAAAGCAAACCAAACCAAACTAAAGAAAATCAAGACAAACTAAGCAAAATCAAACCAAACTAAACCAAACCAAACCAAACCAGACCACAGACTTTTCAGTTACATTAAACATATTGTTGAGCACCAAGGAAATAAGTAAAAGGATCATTTTTTTCAATGGTACAGGGTGAGAAGAGAAAGGTTGAGGATGATGAAGTCTGCAGCTTTGTGAAGACAAGCAGACTCTTGACTTACAATGGAGGTACTGGGGGACATCAAAATCGCAAAGTGTGTCAGGTGACTACAGCGGCAGGAAGTATGGGTGTCGTTGGAGTATGTCAGCTCACAGCCCTCAGATGACCAGCTGCCATTGTTCATGTCATCGACTGAGTAGTTCCAAAAGGCGCACTGTGTCTGGTGCTTATCTGAGAGCTGAAAAACAGACGTCCCACTCATGAGAGAAAGAGGAAACCACCCAGAAGGACTGCTCTGCTTGTATTTAAAGCAGCATTGATAGGATTGGCATGACACTTAACACCAACACAGAACCAATGCTGATAAATGACCATGCTTGTCATTTTGTAGCAGACCTGAAGTGCAGATTGTAACGATGCTACCCTTTTTTCTATTTGGCTGGATTGTGATAATTTTTATCAAGTATCATCATGTCTATTTCAAACAGAAAGAGCATTACTGACATTCATCGTCTGCCTTTATTCAGCAAATGCTTAGTTTTTGTTTCAACCATTATATACAGTTATATACAAAGAATACATTATTGACCCAAACAGTGTGTATATACTATTGATCTTACATTCTACTTGCAAATAAAAAAATTATAAAACAAGAGAAGCAAATGAGAAAGAAGAAAAAAATGAAATAGAAAGTAGGCCAAAGAGGCTCTTCCTAAAAGAAGTCTGGTCAGGTGAGCATGTGAGCGTAGCACATTGGTTTGTGTGAGTATGAGTGTGTGTGCATGTGTGTGAATGTAAGTGAGTTTGACTGTGAGAGTGTGTGTGAGCATAAGTGTAAGAGTGTGGGTGTATGAGTATGAGAGTATGTGTGTATGTGAATGTGAGAGTGTGAGTACGAGTGTGAGAGTGTGTGAAGTGTGAGAGTGAGTGTTAGTGTGTGAGCGTGTGAGTGTATGTAAGTCTGAGAGTGAGTGTATGAGTGTAAGAGTATGTGTTTATGTGAATGTGAGAGTGAGTGTGAGTGAGTACAAGTGTGAGAGTGAGCATCAGTGTGTGAGTGTGAGAGTATGTGTGAGTGTGCATGTGAGTGAGTGTGAGAGTATGTGTGAGTGTGTATGTGAGTGAGTGAGTGTGAGAGTATGTGTGAGTCTGTATGTGTGTGTGAGAGTGTGTGTGATGTGTGTGAGTGTGTGTGAGTGAGTGTGAGTGTGATGTGTGTGTGAGTGTCTGTGTGTGAGTGTGTGTGTGAGTGAGTGAGTGTGAGAGTATGTGTGAGTCTGAGTGAGTGTGAGAGTATGTGTGAGTCTGTATGTGAGTCTGTATGTGAGTGAGTGAGTGTGAGAGTATGTGTGAGTCTGTATGTGAGTGTGAGTGTGAGAATGTGTGTGTGTGTGTGTGAGTGAGTGAGTGTGAGTGTGTGTGTGAGTGTGTATGTGAGTGTGAGAGTATGTGTGTGTATGTGAGTGAGTGAGTGAGTGTGAGAGTATGTGTGAGTGTGTATGTGAGTGTGTGTGTGCATGTGTGTGTGAGAGTGTGTGTGAGTGTGTATGTGGAGTGTGAGAGTATGTGTGAGTGTCTGTGGAGTGTGTATGTGAGTGGTGTGTGTGGTGTGTGTAAGTCTGAGAGCAGGAGTGTGAGTGTATGGGTGCATCTATGTGGAGATTAGAGGGCAACTTTGAGGAGTCAGTTTTGCCTTCTGTGGTGAGCATGTGGTTCTGAAGGATTACCTCAGGTTGTCAGGCCTGCTCCTGGAGCCATTTCATAATCTCCTAAAGGACAACTTTATATCCTTAAAGATGTGGTCACAGAAACTGGCAAGATTAGTAATGTACTAAAAATAAAAGTAGAAAATAGCTTAATTCTAGAAAATTTCACACATGACTCAATAGTATTGACAAGAGACTTTGAAAAAAACTAGAAATGCAAAATGTTTTACAGAAAACTAGTTGAGTGTTGGGGTTGCAGCTAATTGGTTGAGGGAAAGCTTAGAATAGAAAGGTTTGGCTTCAGTTCCCATCCCTGAGAGGAAGAAAGGATAAAAACTATTATCACCTTTTTTGTTTTTCATTTTTCTTATTCTCTAAATCTCACTTATAATTAAAGTAACAGCACCGAAGTGTATTCTAGTTTGCTGAATGTACGACAATTTTAAATAATACCAGAAAACAACTTACCTTTACATGACTCAGTGTAAACGTAATTTTTTCAAGTTCATACAGTGTGGGTGGGTTTGAGCTAATTGAGGCAGAAATCACTGAAGAAATGACCTTCTCCTTTCCTTTGGAATTGTCACTCTGAGCGTCCAGTAAGAAGTCGTCAGACGAGGAAAGCAAGGGGCCAATGCTCCTATAGCACAGGAATGCAACAATGACATTGCCTGTGCAATCAAACAGATGCAGTCAGTGGACTCATAAATATAAATATATTAAACGTCTTCCACACAAAAACTCAGTAGACAAGTGTTATACTGTATGGAAATCATAAAGGCTCATGTTGGAATGCGAGGCAGAATATCCCCTGTGTGCATTAGCGTACGACGTTCATTTCTTACATTCTTTGGTCTCTGTCAACTATCATGGCACCATAGGTTCACAAACAGTGGTTGGAGGAAAAGTGTTCCTAGACGTATTGACAGCCTGATTCTAACAGAGAGCCAGAGTCTGAGACATGTTCTTCCCCAGAGAGGTCAGCGTCAAGCCATGGGTCCCTGAGCAAATGAGCTGGGATTAAGGAGACTGAGGACTTATTCAGATGGGTCACGCTACTGAGAGCAACCTCGTCATCTCTGCAGTGCCTCCTCATAATGCTGAGTTCTGTGGAGTCGGACGAGCCGTGTTGTACCTTAGCACTACTCTAAAGCAGTACCAGAATGCAGCCCAATGCTCCAGAATCACGAACACAAATATTGATCGTAAGTTCAGAAAACCCAGTGGTCACAAAATTGGGTCCCTCCACGCCACCCATTCCTTCCGTGTGATCATGTGATGTATAGTTTCTAAAGTACATCCATCTCTATTCTTACTTAACATAGATTCCCCCACAGAACCTTTCTTTGACCTACCAGCTCGGAAGACACCAATCTTTAAAACAAGTAGACATTAGTCTATGTGATGACTAAACCTGTGTGCCAATTCCTGGGGAAGAGGGGACCAACCTGAAGAAACGTTTCTGACAGAGTGGCCTGAGAGCGTGCCTCTGAGGCAATTTCTTGATTGTTAATTAATATAGGAGGGACCAATCCAGTGTGGGTGACGCTACTACTAGCCAGGTAGACGTCTGAGAGATATGAGGAAGGAAGCTCCACGTAAGCCTGGGAAGGAGCCAATCAGTGGCAGGGGCCACTGAGGAGTTGGTTCCCACACGGCAAGCCCTGTGTGGATGTTTCTGTAGAGTCTCCTGGCCTTTCCCAAAGGAATGCTTGGTTCACTTTTACCTTGTGTTTGCATCCTTAGCTTTGCTGTTGGCAAGATTTACTTTCACTTTGTCTGTGACAGACATTTCTTCAGAATCAGTAAAAGAAAGCTAAAGCTGCGATTCACTCTGGTTTGTCCCCGAGGATCGTGGGACCGGAACAGATCACTACCCCTCTGTTTGTTAATAACGGTGATACAGTTGAGTCAACACAAGGCCCTAGTGTGGGTACACCAGCTAACGTCTGGATATTCTCTTCCAATGGAAACCTAGTTATGACAACAATTTGCCCACCGACCTGTTCCAAACAACAGCTAGATGTTTACTGAAAGGTTAGGAAGGTCTGGCTGGATTGTTGGTTCCAAGACTTAACAGGAAGAAGTTTCCAAGCAAGGGTGAGGAATGGACTCAGGTTACTATTGTGCTGAGATCCGTGGGCATTAGCATGAATTAGATTTGATTAGGGTATGGTGAGATGCTAGGTGCCAATAATTAAATCAGAATTTCCTGGGTATGTAGTCTATCGGCTTTCTATACTGTAACTACAATTGCTACCAACTAGTCACTTGGTTATGTACAAATGTGCTGAGTTAGATATTAACTGCTCACTGAAATCATAGAGATTATGGGTATCAGAGAACTTCAGGGGTTGAGGAGGAGAAGGAAAAAAAAAGCACACTGTGCCCATTGTTGTTAAATGTAGGAAGTATTCCATGCATCCTTCTTTGGGTCTGAACCATGCCAGGGCTGGACTCTGGTAAATAAGCAGAGTCCCTCCACGGTTTCTGTTTAGTTCCTACCATCAGGGTCTTCCTTGACTTGCCTTCATGGTGGACTGTAAATATAAGTCAAATAAATCTTTCCTCCCTCCAATTGCCTTTGTGGGAGCAAATAAATTGCTTTCCTCCCTGCAATTGCAGTGTTACAGAACCCTAAGTAGAACAGTGGGGTGTACTTGAGTTCGTGACATCAAGACTCTTAGAAATGATGATGATGCTAATGTCTTCTATCCATTGACTAGGGCTTGAAGGAAGAACTTAAAACTTCAGAAATGTCAAGTCTACTTAGGAGGAGAGATACTCTTAGGGGTCATAGTAAAAAAAAAAGGTCTCAACTGAAATAAAAAGTTGGCAAGGAAAGGTGACTTTAAATTGTTTTATTAATTGCTATTGTCTGAAATGATATTTTAAACACTGATTTGTGATTCTAGACAAGGGATGCCATAGAAAACTCCAGCCCCTGCCACTGTATTTCCTTGATGAATATCCTTTTACCATCTCTTCCTTATCCCCAGCCCGAATTACAAACTTTTTTTACTTCTGACAATTTCTTGCTAATTTTAGAACTAATTGATTGTTGAACTTCCTTACCAGACTCAAATGGAAATGTTCCCCACTCAGTTGGGCTTTAAGTGCTTGGTCTCCAGCTGGTGGGCATGTTCTGGAGGTTACGGAGCTTTTCAGGAGACGCTATTGGCCGAAAGGAAGTAGGTCACCAGGCCTAAAGCTCTCAAGGTGAATCTGACTCCTGTCGTAGCCCCTTTCTCCGCTCCTTTGGATGCATGGAATTTTCTATCCACTTCCCTGGGCCAAGAACTCCTTCATGGGTCAGCCCTCCCGCCCCCATGATGGACTGACTTAGATGGGCCCTTTCAAACTGTGAACCAAATAAATCATTCCCCTTTTAATATTTCCTGCCAGATATTCCAACACAACAAAACTACTTTCTACTAAAAGGTAAGGCTCACTCACCAAGAAAATGGGTTGCAGATGCAGACTCATTTGAAAAGAATGCACCATTTCATACTGAATTCCGTTTGCTCTCATTTCTGGTTTATGATGTTCATCCTGTTTTGTCCTGTCCTCTTTCTATACTCTGTTATTATTTGTATATCTTTTTCTAAGAACAAAAAACTGCCTTTCATTCAATTTCTAGAACAAATGTGTAAGTATTTATTTCGTGAAAATTACTGTGTTAAGGTTTCAGGGTCTTCATTTTAAGATATATATTATATACATATATGTAATATATATACACATATATTTGTAACACACATATTTGTTAGTAGCTAGATTTTCCCTTATATTTATTTGTTTTGTTTGTTTTATTTGTGTTGGTGCCACCAATCGTTTCTTTCCCCAGTGATGCAACTATATTTGACATCCTAGATTACTGAAAAAGCAACAGGTTCAAACAACTTAAGATTTTCCTGCATGCTACATTTCGGGAATAAGTTTTCCAATATGGATTTTACAATGACCTTCTTTAAGAATCTTGTTCCCAAGTGACTTTACCGATCCTTTCTTTTGGAGAATGTTAAAGGTTTTTCTAATGTTCTCTAGTGGTCTGTTTGCACATCTGACTATTATCCCAATTTCACAAGAATTTAAAAGAAATTATGTAGACTTCCTTAACAGAAGTCTATTATATTTTTATCATAAAACTATGGTTCAGAGAAATGAATCTTGTTTTGTTACTCCATCCTGTCCCTATCACATTTCTAAATCCAGCTTACACAATAATTAAAAAGAGAACCCATCTGTGTCTCTTGATCTCCTCTGCACTCCTACCAATGCTAATGTGTGTCTTTTCTAATGAATTTCACAAGTGAAATCACAGGCAGACATCACTGGGAGGTGAGATCAGTTTGTACATTTGCTCTTTCTTTTAAGACTTAACCTTGAGGAAAAGGCATTTTGTCCCTCCGCCTTATTGAGGTCTGAGATTATCATCCCTTTCAACTGTGCATTTATGTGCGCCGTCATTAAACATAACAAAGCTACCATACAATCAGTCAGCATCTCTCTGAGATTTTAATTCCGTGACAGTTTCATCGTTAGTCACCATAATAGGTATTTTCAACGCGTTTCCCATGACTTCTAAACACTATTCAAATTGCCTTTGAAATTTCAACTGTTTAACAGGTTCTGTGGATATATTCATAAATATTATATGTATGCTTCATTGATTACAGTATGGTTTAGCAGCACACGAGCTAAGGGTTCAATGGCAATGCATCTTGGTTATTTTTCATTTGTTTTGTAACTATATGTTTCTCACATTGACCAGAAAAAAAACAAATAACATCGAGGATAAAGAATGAAGAAAAAAAAAGCCTCCTAGGCAATGGAAATCAGAATGAATTGAAATAAAGCAAAGAAAATATCATGAGCCTGGTCTGCAGAATGGTCATTAAAAATAAAGTCTGTCTGTCCATAAAGTGGTTTTTATGTGTATTTACTGTATAGTTTTCATTTATATTTATGATTGCCACCCACTCTGAGGAAAGGCTCCAATCCATGTTTACCCTCAGTAATATATCTTTACCTGTTCAAGAACAACTAGGACAGAACTTTCTCTATGATAGAGAGAATTTTTCTGTGCATGTTGCTCCAAGAGGAGATGAATGCTGACGTAAGTTAAATTACTAACCCCTTGCTTGACCCCAGTTAGGTGACACGTAAGAGCTTGTGGAGTTGATTTCTATATTCACATCTTCCTTCCTAGTTTCCCTCTAAACTATTTGCTGATAAACATGGAGAGAACTCCATTAACTTTGTACCTTAGTTCCATTATCTGCCAAATGAGATTGTTCAATTAGATAATCACTGAATTGCTCGCTACCAGCATTCTCTGTCTTATTTTTTTTTAAAGCTGCGTGACTTAGAGTTCACTATACAAAAGCTAAGGGATGATGGATGCAAACAAAAGTCTAAACATGTTCCCATCCCCATTCACAAATTTGGTTTCATGATGGAAAATCAGGATATTATTGGTTAAGATTCACTTCAGGTAGTACTGTCAGAATGAAATCTCGAGTATAAACATGGATAATATGAATATGAACTTAAATATTTCTACAGGAAATTGCTCATACATCTGTGACATAGCCAAGTGCACATTTAAGTACTTACTAGCAACCCCATAGGAAGAACAACAACATCAACCAAACAGACCCCCCCAGAGCTTCCAGGGACTAAACCACCAACCAAAGAGTACACATGGAGGATCCATGGCTCCAACTGCATATGTAGCAGAGGATGGCATTGTCTGGCATCAACAAGAAGAGAAGCCTTTGGTCCTGTGAGGGCTTGTTTCCCAGTGTAGGGGAATGGCATAGTGGAGAGTGTGAGTGGGTGGGTGGGGGTGGGAGAGTATCTTCACAGAAACAGGGGGAGGGGGGAATGGAAGGGGGAACCGGGAAATGGGATAACATTTCAAATGTAAATACATAAAACACCTAATAAAAGTGCAAAAAAAAAAAAATCCGCGACCATGCATAAGATGTTCCAGTCCTACCATTTGGGTCATATGCAGATTTTCTCCTCGGGGATATTTTTACATAGCCTCCGTCCACATTCATATGGGGATGAGTATGCTTCATGTGAACTGAATCAAAAACGAAAACCTTGAGAGCTGAAATAAGAGCCACGGAAATAAGAAACATACTAAAATTAGTTTAACCAATGTAAGTTTTAGGTTTAGAGACATTTGCATTGGACATAGTTTCTTTTCAGTTTCGGACAGCATAGTGCACAGTCCCCCAAAGCATACAAACCTTGGAAATTTCTTTTTCTTTTGGCTATTGCATTCATGTTCTAATCTTTACTGAGCTAAAAGAAAAATGAAAATCTCTACACATGCAGACGCATTCACACACAGTTCCTAAAGCAGTGAAGACCGTAGTGTCTTACAGGGCTGCCCCATCTACAGCACATAGGCTGTATCCTAGAAAAGCAACGAGTATGGGGCACACAAAGTGATAAACTCAGTCAAAACCTTCAGTGTACTTTTGAGATCCTCTTTGCAACTGAATCATTTGTTTCTCAGTGTGAACTTTGTAGATGACAATGTCTTGTCTCAGTGTCAAAAGTTTGGAAATACCTGTGATACTATCCAGAACAAAAACATAACCTACTGTGGAAAGACTGACAGAATTAGACTTCTGAGTAGTAATTCACTTTTGGGGTACATTAGCATGTCCTTTATGCAGAAACATAGAGGCATAATGTGCCTATGTACTAACCTCATCATTTTCATTCTTAATTTGGGTAAGTGATGAATACCGATGAGATGATCAATCATTCAGTCAATATACAACTGTCTAGCAGGGTACCAGTTAGACATGACATATAGACACACACAATGATTTCTTAATAGAACACTTTGCCTCTTCAGAACCATGTATAACCATCTTCAACATCTGTGACATAGCCAAGTGCACATTTAAGTCTACTCAACCCCATTAACTCTAATTTTAGTATATTTTCAGTAAACTATGCAGTATGAAATGCCTCATGTTATCACAAGGCAAAAGCATTTCCAAAGAGAAATTTAAATACACTATATCTATAATTTCTCATGGAACTATTGTAGGTTAAGGTGAGGAGACCACTGGGTGGTCCTGAGAAGGGAGCGATACCTTCTGCTAATTTTCATTATAAACAGATTATGAATAGAAAAGGGGAGGCAATAAAGTTAGGTGGAACATCAACCTTTCTGTTAGCATGGTTCTTCATTCATATTGCACTGGTTCTATGAATCAACATTCATTTTTGCATTGAAAAACCTGTGTATAATTTAATATGTCAAGAACTGGTCCTTACTGTCTGACTTGGTAAATGCTGCTGCTTTGAAGCAGACCTTTCCCTTCCATGCCTTACCCAAGTCGGTAGAATTCATGTCAAACTGAGTATTCTTCTGGATGTTCTGAGAGATCTGTAAGGTGACGTGCTCAGCAGCGTGCATCAGTTTTGTGAGATGGAGTCTTCTACGATTTGTAGGTAACTGGTCCCACATGTCATGTGTGTTCTTTTCAACAAAATTATTGACGGTTTTTCCAAATTCCTATTTAAAGAAAAAACACATCCTTAAAAATATTATTATATACATTGATCAGAAATAAAAGGAAACAGTTAAAGTAGCATCTCCACTGTGGATTAAATATCAACATACTCACAGTAAGAGCTGAACCGAAGTAGGCATCCTTGGGCGAAGTGGTGTTCTTTATGTAGCCTTGTAGTGAGGATGATTCTGTTAGTATCTCTATGTATGTGACTATATCCACCAGAGAAAGCTCAGCCTCAGAATTCTTGTAGATTTCATGGAGTAAAGTGAGCTGTTCTGTTATGGGTCCAATCTGAGGAAAAGAGTGAGTATAGAAATGGAGAATCAGATTTCTGTGAGGGGGTATTTTACACATAAAATTTAAGGCATTGGGAAGTTGGCCCAGTGAGGAAAACATGTGACATCTAAGTTTGAGGACTGGCCTTCTGACATCCAGACTCTGTGTCAAAGTATTGTGTGTGGCAGCCTACCTATAATCCCAGGGTGGTGCAGGTGGACACAGATCTCTGGGCAAACTGTCTCTAGGGGAGGGAGGGAGAGAGAGAGAGAGAGAGAGAGAGAGAGAGAGAGAGAGAGAGAGAGAGAGAGAGAGAGAGAGGAGGGGGAGGGAGCCTGTCCCAGTAACTAAGGGGAAAAGTGATTGAGGAAATCACCCAGCATTAGTGTCTGGTCTCCACATGCACAAGGCAGCCACACATACCTGTATATGCATCAGACACAAGACCACATACAATAAAAAGCAGAATGAGTTGCATACCCAATGAGAGCAGAGGTTGCTTTCCTTGTCATATGTGAACAATGTATTATCAGGTTAAACTGAAATCATGACATGTAGCAATGAAAACAGAATTTATTTAGAAATAATTCCCAAGTAACTGGGAAAGTTTTGAGTATAATGAAGAGACAAGCAGAGCTTACTTGAAGGGAGAATTGAAAAAAATAATTTCGAAATTAACTTCCTTTTTTCCAAATAAACCCATCTCAATATTTAAATCTGTTAGTTCTTATGAGAACTAATGTTAAAACTATGCGTCAGTAGCCTGAATCCGATTGTGTTCCAGCAGTGCTCCTTAGTTTATGATGACAGGGCTTCACCCCTCATAGTGTGACCCAATCTCAATCGCATAACAACAAGTTTGTGACCATCCTACTTTCGTTCCTCTTTGAAGTGTTCACTTTGAAGTACAAAATCTGGTTGCATTAAACCATGTCTCCTTGGAATGTGGTGCTGGATCTGAGCCATGTGTGTTTTTACCATTTTATTCAACAACTTTCTTTCATGTTGAAAATAATTTTCCTATGCACCAAATAGTGAAAAAAATAGCATAAATTAAACAGGATAAAGTCTTCTACAATGCTTTGGAAGTTTCACATTAATTCTATCTGCAATGTAAGTAATGCACGAGGTTCAACTGCTGATGTTTCCGAGTAGAACTTTGGTAGCGCTTCTAAATCAGATCAAAATGTCAAAATAAAACATATTTGAACCCAAAGTGTCTACTTACTCTTTTTAGAGTTTTATTAATGTTTGCAGCAATGCAGTCATGCTCTAAGTGGCAATTTGAATTCACAATTTCTGTAGAAAAAGAAAACACATTCCACAGTGAGTCTGCAATCCATTTTTCCTAAGCTGATCATGTTGACTTGAATGATTTTGCTCATTTAGACATTAAAAATGCATTCTTTAACATTTGAGGATCCATTTGAGTTCCAGAATATAGAATGTATCACAGAAAAATGGAAGAAAGCAGTTTAAGGAAGAATGACTGGGAGCTAGCATGGTGCTTCCATTTCCACTAAGCGAAACAATACACCTTTCTTAATTTAGTTTCTCTACCTCAGTCAGTCCTGGCATGCATGTTGGGACTGTAACTCATTGATGCCTCACAAACGTGTCATAAATATTTTATATAGTTTAAGATGGAAGGCTATACGTTACCTTGGCAGTAAGAGCCATCATTAGGCGTGAACTGCGTCTTCCCGGTGGAGGTCTGATAACCTTCCATGCAGAAGCAGCTAAATCCTCCGTTCGTGTTTTCACACGCAGCGTGATCACCGCAGACGGAGGTCTCGTTGCACTCGTCTACATCTGCAAATGTTGCAAAGGCAACTTCTTCCATTAGTGTTCTTTTCCTCATTTGTGCCCTCGTACCAATATTACATGTGATTTCACACCAAGAAACAAGATACAAGAAAGCGGGGGAAATCCCATCATTTGGCAAAAGAGAGAAAACTCTAATTTGGCCAATCCATTTTGACAGGCTATTGAAAATGTTATTCATGGGCCGCACTCTCAAATTGTTTTCTGAGTAGCGTGATTCATCAACAAAGTCAGTAAATCTATTCCCATCACCTAAGATGTAACAGTTAGTTCTAATTTAATAAAGACTCATTTTTCAAAGTGCACTTAAAATTATTTGCCTGCTCGTCTTAGGCTAAACTGATGGTAAGTCTGTTGAAAGGAATCTGGAGAATAAAGATGGGCCCACTTTCTTCTCGAAGCTTCATTTCTGGGTGTGATTTAACTGAAAACTAAGGTCCAGCACATTATGTGATTCGACTCTCTTAAGATTTATTACGATTGATTACTTTTGTTCAGATTACATTTGGACTGTGATTCTAATACGCAATCATCGTAGTTCAGTGTGGATGAAGTAATAAATTGCAGAGAATTAAGTCAGAAGCTCTCAGTAGCTATATATTGACACCGTAATGAAGGGGCTGGGGTTTTAGGCTCACATCATCTATATTCTTAATTTAAAATTTTACACAGTGCAGTGAAATGTGCCTTAAAGTTATAAATACAATATAAATATGCCGTCAGGTTGGGGAATGAGTCCAAGGAACGGAATAGTCCAGATCATTACCTTAAATTAATGCAAAGATGTGTGTGTGTGTGTGTGTGTGTGTGTGTGTGTGTGTGTGTGTTAAGCCCAGTTCTGGCACCTCAGAAACACTTTCAATTAGACTAATGAATGAACCTGCAATCTTAATTTACAATTTGATTATTAAAATAACAGAGTGGCACGGTGCCGTTTACCAGCATGAAGGAGGGGCGCTATTAAAGTCTGCTCTAAATGTCATCGGGCTGTTTGCCTTCAGTTCAGCTGTTCCCAATCTTTCATTTAAAAGCACAAGGAAAGCACAGGGAAACATGTAACTCAAAGCACAGAAAAGAAAGTCAGTACCGAGCCTCGAACTCGGTTCCGGAAGGTCTTTACTCTTTACATTAGCTAGGAAGGTGGTGGTACTACATTATAAAGAACATTACCAGAGTGCAAGGCTAGAAAATCCCTCTCCTGATGATGCCTACATAGCTATGGTGTGTGTGATCAAGAAGCTCAAGTACTCAGCCTCTAAAGGAGCATCTGTTTTTCTCATCATCTATTTTTCTTCTCATCTATTTTTGCTCGTATGCTCAGAAACTATCATCCTACACAGACTCATCCTATACTGAGTACTCATGGGAAGAGCTACAGAGTATTGACTCTTAGATCGGAGGACCCACCAGTCCATGCATTCCAAGCTGCATAGAAGTTGGGAAGAACGAGGCAACAGGGAAGATAAAGTCAACCCAGTGGGGAATGTGGGACTCGAGCCAAAGAGTCTTTCACTCGTGTTGAGACAAGCGTCTCCCAATGCTGGTCCGGAGCTCACAATGCGGCCCTTGAATTCATGACTATCTTTCTTCCAGAGTCTTCCAAGTTCAGTGATGGCAGGCATGCGGCCATGAATGTCACCAAAGAGCCCCTCCTTTCCCAGTGATGCTTCAGAAGCTCAAATAGGAAAGCAGCCCAAATAAGGCTGTGTGTAGACCCATTAAACATCATGAATGGTGCAAATTATTTCATGGGTGGGCATTTAATACATTCTTCCTGTATCCGTATTTTGTCATGTTAGAGGTGTCTGTTCTCTAAGAAATTGATTTCCTTAAATGTGCAATATCACCATGAACTTTATCTAAAACCAACCCTCAAGCAACGTAAGAGCATTCGTCTGTGAACTCAACTCTCTCCATCCTGCGGCACAGTGGCTGCTAAACACCCTTGGTGATTATGCCTTATGATCACATTTTTTTCCTAAGTCTCCCCTATACTGGCTCAAGTTTCTTTCTTTTTGTAAAAATATATATTTATTATTAGAAAAATTTATAGATTTATACCTTGACCATATCTATCTTCCATTTCTCACCAAGACTCTTCTTCATGTTTCTCCCCCAACCCCTGTCACTCTCACCCCTCTTCCTCTCTCTATTTTCCTTTTTACATATATTAGCCTATGAGTTCAAATGGTGCCGCTATACCTGTATACATGTGGGCCATTCCACTGGGACGCGAGGAGCCTATCAGGGGTCATACTCCCAAGGAAAGGTCATTCTACCTCCAGTAGCCATCAAATACCAATAACTCCTCAGACAGGGGTTAGGCCTGGAGACCCTCTGCGATCCATGGTGGAATTTTAAACTGGCTTACCTTTGCAGTGATCTTGTGTAGGAAACCATAGGTGCTGTGAGTTTGTATATATAGTGGCCATGCTGCATCCAGAGGACATTATGCAGCACCACAGCCTATCTTTTGATGATGTCACGCATGCTCATAGCACATCCTGATTCCTCATCCTTCCCTCTGGTCCCCCTCTTCCCAGACCCACCCCTTTCACTATTATCAGTTTTGTTGCCTTTTTTTCTTGATTATCTTTTGTGGCCTTTTCTTTTTTAACCTGGGCTCATTTGTCATTGGGAGTGTGTCTCTTTGACACTCCACAAATGTCATAAATATTTTATATAGTTTAAGATGGAAGGCTATACGTTACCTTGGCAGTAAGAGCCATCATTAGGCGTGAACTGCGTCTTCCCCGTGGAGGTCTGATAACCTTCCATGCAGAAGCAGCTAAATCCTCCGTTCGTGTTTTCACACGCAGCGTGATCACCGCAGACGGAGGTCTCGTTGCACTCGTCTACATCTGCAAATGTTGCAAAAGCAACTTCTTCCATTAGTGTTCTTTCCCTCGTTTGCGTCCTCATAGCAATATTACATGTGCTTTGTGATTTCATGCCAACATGTACAAGAAAGTGCGGAGCTGTCCCTGGAGCTCACTGAAGAACAGCTCCCAGTCACATCGCCACTGAGGACAATGCCTTCCCCCATTAGCCTTCAACAGCCAGCAGCTTCCTAAGGGAGGGCTGGACCCCAGGAGCCTTCTCTCTATTCATAGCTGAATGTCCATGAGTCTGGTCTTGTGAAGACCCTAAGCAGGAAGCCAAGCTTTTGTGAGTTCACGAGTGCCGTGGCCATTGGAGTCCTTGCTCTGTTTGATGGCCTCACACTGGTGTTCTCTCAGATGGCTGCCATTCTACCACCTTTGACCAAATAGGGCATTTCAGCTCCTGAATGCATAAAATGGCAATATGATGCCCTAATGACAGTAACCAAGGTTGGTTACTAGCATTCAGGATTAAGCTCATGCAACGTTTTTATATTTAGCATTGATAGTTTTTGAAATAATATCCATTGTCCTCTGAAACTAACGCTTCTTAAACTTTAGTCCGATTTGTATATTGGCTTCTCCATTTTAATGAAAGGCGGAAGTGGGCCTCTTCAGCACTGCTCACATGTATATGTTGAGGACTGGTTACTTGTTGACCATATGTGAAATTATACTGTTGATATTTTGTGGGCACAGTTTCTCTGTAATGTCTAGAGGACATTCGCTAGTAGCAGACATCCTGTTCTTATAGCTCTTACAAACATATTTACACACAGTTGTTACATGCATATAATATAAAACATACATATAAGTGCAATCATATATATATACATGTATATATAATATATGTATATATATGTATATACATATATATATATAATTACACTTACACATATATGACAAGAAATTAACTAAAACTAAATTTGGGTGAGGGTCGGGGTGGGAACTCAAGAAGAGTTACAGAGGGGCTGAAGAAAGGGGGCAGGTGATATTGGTGCAGTGCTCACACCAGAGCTCCCAAAAAACAAAAAGTAAGAAAATATATTGGACTTAAATATGATAAAATACACTGCATTCATTCAGAGAAATGTCATAATGAAACTTACTGTTGGTACTTGGTATATATTAGTAAAAATGTAAATGTCCTTTAAAAAAATCAGAGGTGTGTGTTACTTAATTTGATATTGTGGTTATGCACTTTGCAGGGGTAAGTGCTCAAGATAGCGCAGTAATGGTAGGTGCTGGCCCACGTAGAATGTCTGAGCAGTTAGAAGAACTACTGTCCCCGGGACCTCACTCTGTGTCCATCTTTTACCGAAGATGTTTTAGAAATGTCCCATCTCAGAATGGGCTGAAGCAGCCATGGATAAAATAAATACAGTTTCCATCTTGCAGCGAGGTTCATGCCGGGCTAACTTCTCCTGAGGCCCAAATTGTCTGGCTGCCTAGCTACCACGCTGCTTGGGTGTTATGGCTACTCAGGGGAGGCAGAGCTCGATCTGTGATAGGGGTCTCCAAGTGTTTTCTCTGTGAAACCAGAAAGGTAATCCTTTCTGAGGACTTTCTGGTCTGGTAGGAATGAAAGATTCCTGGGAGCTTTGGTCTGGCTGTACCAGCCAAAGTTTACAGCTTTCTGAAGAAGATCCCCTGCAGGGCAGGTAACCATGGTCTCTCCCGCTACCTGCAGCGCCAATGCCAGTGGCTGTGGTGAGCAGCAGTAAGCAGCCAAGAATCACAGCTGGAGCCTCTAGACAAGTGGCCAGCAGCAAGGGCACAAGTCCAGCCTGCTGGGTGGATCCAAGGTCCTGAAGTGGCTGCTTCTCTAGAGTGTTGCAGCTCAATAAAACAGCCTCTCTCAGATGACTCTTGGTGAAATAACTCGTGAACTTTCTCCATGTGGATAGGGACCTTATAAACATTTTTGGAGTAGGGTGGGTTCCAGGGGCGGATGCTTCCCATTGGCTCAGTCTGAGATGTTAGGAATGCTCTATTTGCATGGGGGAAGGGCTTTAGTTATTGTTTCTACATGACTGATTGACATGGGCCTCTTAGTGGGGTGTCATGGTTACATGTTCCCGAACACCTAGAGCTAGTCAAGGAGCTGGCCTCACCCATGCCTGAATTCTCAATTCTGAGATTCCCCGGGCTTCGGGCCTGCTCAATCTCATCAGTTCTGTCTGGTGGCACAGTCCACTTACCCCACACGATTTGGCTTGAACCTAATCCATCTGCATTATTTTTACCTTTCTAGAGCGACAAGAGTGGTGGTGGCTACGTTTATATCCTAACCCTTTTTTTTGTTTGTTTTTTTTTTTTTTTTTTTTGGTTCTTTTTTTCCGGAGCTGGGGACCGAACCCAGGGCCTTGCGCGTCCTAGGTAAGCGCTCTACCACTGAGCTAAATTCCCCAACCCCTATCCTAACCCTCTTACATTGTACCTGTAACCCAGTCAACAGGTGCACACAATGCAGAAGAGCTGTATATCACAGCGAAGAGGGAATGCATGTGCAGACAATAGTAGCACCACGACTGCAGCTGATACCTGATCGCACACTAGGAAATCAAATCCGTTATTCTGTTCCTGTTTGCTGAGCTCCTCATTGCAAGAGCCTTGAGTTTGTGTCTGGTCAAAGATGCAGAGGAATGAGTCCATAGGACGTCATGTCTTTGTAATTGTCAAAGTTGACTGAGAGATAAAGAGTGCTAGCCTCTATTCTAATGAAAGCTAAATTTCAGCTCTGTCTGGCTAAGATTGACTGTGAAGTTGTTGTTGTTGTTGTTATTGTTGTTGTTGTTGTTTTAATGTATAGATCAAGATGGCTTCGAACTCAGAAGACTGCGAAGTTTTAATAACTGGCCCTATTTCCTTGCTACTAACAGCCCTCGTCTTTGTACTAAAAATTCAATATTACTCAAAAGAAAGCACAACTTTTTACAATCTCAAGTTATCCACTAATTCTAATTTAAAAGGACATGCTGTTTTCCATATTTATGACTGGTAAACCCAGCAGCATTTTTTTTTACCATAATCCTCTTTCAAATTATGACTAGACAATGGCTTTGATCATAAGTCATTGTTGAGGATGTAGTCTTCTAATGTCTACAGAATAAAGAAGGCTAAATGTTTGATTACTGGGAATTATTCGCAAAGTTGGGATTCAGTTTTAGTATTTGCAACTCCAAGAAAACGAAAACCCCTACAGTTAGATGAAAAACTCAAGGTAAGTAGTGGAAAGTAAACACACACAAGCAGCAAAGCCTGACAGCCAGGAGAGGGTAAAGGAAGTACGGATGATCTCTACCCTTCAGCTGTTAGTCGCTTTGACTTCTGGGTGCTTAACTTTCCCCACCTGTCCATGCTGGTTTTCAACTGGTCTTTGGGGAGCCGAACACCTGACACTGCTTTACTGTGATTCCAAAGGGATGACCCACACCTGTCTGAAACAATTACTTCACGTGTGAGGAACTGCACTGAACACATACGAGAGTTAAAGAAGTTTTTTTTTTTCCCTTGACTCACTTCTTGCTCTGAATAGGAAACTCGATTTTCTTTTAATTGATGTTTAACGACTATAATTGTTATATACGTCACATTTAAGATCTAATTGAATTGCCCATCAGAAGCATTATATTACAAGGTGACAATAATACTGAGAGGGAATAGATTTACGGCTCTGCATGAACTCCCTGGGGATTATCAAAGTGGACAACGAAAATTACTACAGAACCGGACAGAGTTGCATAGTAGCTTCTCAGACGAGCTTAACCCTTACGGACAACAAAACTGGTGAGAAATAACATTTTTCCAGAGAATGAGTTTTTCACTGAATAATCCATCATACAAAACAGGTTAAAAAAATAGGGCTCAGGTCTGAGGATTGGGTTTTGGTACAGTTATTGTGTTTACAGACTGCTTAAAAGAGCTACGAGGGAGTTAGCTAAAACTCACAGCCATGCTGTAGCATCTCAGTAGAAATGAAGATTGGAAGATTGCAATGGTTACTCCTCTTACAATGGTGAAGATCACCCTACTTGTTGGTTTGTGTGTGTGTGTTTTCTCTGTTGTCTATGAAACTGAGTCTCCTTTGAATCTAAGAATATTAAAAATAAACCTGGTCTGACACGACAATAAAAGTTTTCTGGAGACTGAAGGATTTAGAAAACTGAGAATACAATTAAAATGGTCTCTAATTACAGTATTGCCTGCTAGGCTCCCCCAGTAACTGGAATAGCTCTAATCTTGCTTCCTGAGGTACACAATCAGTAATTCACTCCTCACAATAAAGTGTGTTACATAGGATCCTAAGAAGATTGGCAACTGGGACATAGGATTGAGAAATGTAGTTTCTCAATGGCATTTGAGAAGAATAGCATTGTTTTACAGGCTTCATACTCTGGAGAGAGCTTTATTCCCCACGTAGTAGGGCAGGATAAGATTTAAATGGTGCACCCACTTAAGTTTCAGGTGGAAAATTTGCTTTCTGGGTATAAGATTGTGACTGTACTGCTCTTTATCTGACATGCTTGCATGTAGAAGAGACCTTCACTGTTCTGGCTTACATTTATGTAATTATTATTATATATTATTATGAAAATATATACATTCTCAGAAAGCAGAAATATATGCATCTCTGCACCCACACAATAGAATTAAGACATGCACACACACACACGCACACAACATGCACATACATGTTCACATACATGCACATAGGCATGCACGCACATACATATACATGTACACATACACGTGCACATCCATGCAGACACAGACACGCATACACATGCACATACACGTATGCCTACATATAACAGAAATTCAACTACTTCATGAAAATTAACCGAGAGTATCCCATAAATTGCACGCCAAGTGCCTAAATTGGGTTAAAGTAAAATATTTCTCCCACGTTGGTTTTGAGTCAATCATTTAGTTACTGAAATATTTATGGAGTCTTCCAGGTCCCAAATGTGAATGTCTATATTGGGAAATCAGTAAAAATTAATCAAAAAGTCAGGATCTGTGCCCTCCTGTCAGAGTTCACATTCTGAAGGTAACTTCCACACAAGCAGATAATTGAGTTTTTATTAAAATAAAAGTTTTCATTTATATCTCTAAATTTGAATCCTGTCACCGAATATTGGGGGGAGTTTATATTAAACTATAAAATAAATTGTGTTTTCAGATCAGTTATTGGTGATATGGACGATGATGAGGCTAGAATCCCAGGTGGACTGCCACTACAAAAATAATATGCAGAGATGCACAGGGAAAGGGTTGACTGGATCTGAAGTACCAGATCTGCAGTTGAGCCCCATTACATTGCCCAAATGAGTGATTTCTAAAATAAATCAACATATCAATGTGCTATTTAATTTCAGCACACCTTTATTAATATTGCACAACATATTAATCCAAAAAAGTTGATACTGAACGTTGCGTTGTTCTTTACACATAGTTTTGCACAGTTGACCTCATAGCTTTCTTGTCAAGAACTAGGAAATTAAACATATTTACTATGTCTGAGTCTCACAAACTGGATATATAATATAGACAAACTCCCTGAAGTTCTGACTCAAATCTTGTTCGATAAAACACCATTTATCGGAAAGTAACCTCCAGATAGTGGATAGGAAAATTATTTTTAGAAGTAATATATAAATATGAATTATTTCAATACCCTTAAACACTGCAGTGTCTAGCTTTATAATAACCAACCTTGAAAGACATATCTCCCTTTAGATGGGCAGACTGTAGAGGAACAAAAGTTGTTTCTTGGGCTGGTAGTTGGCTTAGTGGTTAAGGGAGAGTATTGTCTTGAGGAGGGTCTCAGTTCTGTTCCTAGAACTCATGATTGACTGCTCACAGCCGTCTGTTTCTCAAGCTCCAGAGGGATCTGACACCCTCCTCTGGGATTTGTGGGTACTGCACTCACATGGGCATGTATGTTCACATACAGGAAAACATGCATATACATAATACTTACATCTTTATATATATATAAATACATATATATAATAAATGAATGTATATTTTAAACCTCTTTCTTTTGTTTTTAATACTCATCAACTCCCAGATACTTGCAGTGACTCTGTTGAATTCGTCTCTACATTAATTCATTATATTTATATATAAATATTTATACTGATGTTCCTTAAAATCTTTTCCAGTACAGCTAAACTGGAGAAGATTTTAGAATTTAAAAACTATTAATCAGGAGAAATACCTAACATTCTTTCAGTGATGCAGATTGGCTCATTTGTAACATGATGAATTGAGTATGACAAGCTCAAAGGCACACGTCGTCCCCAACAAAGGTATCTATGGCTGTTGGAAAAGATGTGTCAAACACCCACATTACCAGAGTATCCGCTGTTTACAGACTTTAATAAGCAGTGACATTACTAAGTTACAATGCAGACAAAGGATAAGGTTTCCTTACGTCAAGTTCTAGATATCAGGATTTATGTCATTTGCAGAGATTTCAAAGAGAAAGCTGAAACATGTTACACTGTAACTAAGGGTTTGGATTAAGAAAGGTCATCTTGACAATGTACTCCACCAAGGAAAAGAGTTTTCAGAACTGTCTGGTAGCAAAAACTAAGGAAAATTATATGATTGAATACAGAGTATGAGAGAGTGCCACCAAGCCTGGGCAAACACTTGCTAAGCATTCAGAACTAGGTTAAAGATGGCTTTCGACAGATCCTAGGGAGTAGAAAATCCAGGTTGAATTTGAGTATGTAAGCAGGTTTTGAAATACAGGAATCCTTCATGAAGGGCCATGCAGAACCTACTCGTATCTGCCTGGGAAATGATGCCAAGGCTGAGTAAAGGAAGAGGCACATTACACTCCAGAACGACTTCAAACCTGAAGTCAATGCTCCCATCCCCCCTCATAAAGGAAGTGGGCGTGGTCAAAGCAGAACAAACGTGAATTGAATATTGTGTGTGATGACATGCAATGCAGATCTTTTACTTTTTACTCATGATGATGTAACATTTAAGAGATCAGAGTTTTAGGGATTAACTGAATACTTCAGTTGGCTTTGGGGGAAAGAGCAGAAATGGCTCTCTCCCTTTTTAACTCGCAGAAAAGTAGGAGAAGTAAAGGAGTGGTTCTTTTACAAGCCAAGAGAACAAGCTTATCTTACGATGGAAAGACTGGTGTGCTCTGATGAATCCAGGCTATTCGGTTAGACAGGGATGCCGCCAATTGGATAGTAAGCACACAGCTATAAATTACAGGCCTCTGGGGGAGAGCTAAAGCCTTTCTTGTTTCCTCTGAGGTTGTCAGATTCCGGAAGAGGGGGAATCCACTGTTCCCTTTGTACTTATCTCTGCATGGACTCTCTTCCTCTCCCTCTAACTCCCCAGTTCCAGTGGATGCAGCTGTGGGCATATATTACTGGTCATTATGAATTTGTTGGTGCTTGGAGACTATTCCCTTTTTAACCAATGAAGTGCAAAGGCCCAAAAGAATGGCTAAGAGGTGAAGGGAGACTACAAGGAACCTCTGTCTGTTTTATTTTCTTCAACAGTAACTGCAAGGATCATTGGCGTTTTACCTAGTTCAGTCCAGCTTATCAATAACCACAGGAGCAAAGGCCAGCTGAATGTGTCGGAAATGTCCTTTCCTGGTGAATCTTGGGCACTCTATTCCTGTTGTTATTGGCTAGTCAACCATTGATTTGTCATTGAATTAAACGGCCATTGGATCGGCACGATTTACACCAATAATTCAAAGGCTGGAAAGTAACAGTGTTTCAGGTTCTGATTCTTGACTTAACCGTCATGGTAAGAAAATGCTTGCTGCTGTCTCCTTGGCTTGCTAGGAAAGTACACCTGGGATGGTTAAAATGAGGCCAGCATAGAGGCAGAATCAGGTGGACATAGTTCTTATGACTGACTTCAAAGACAGTGGTCTTGCATTGTTGAAAAATAATAATAAATAAAGCATAAACAGTGTTTCTAATTAAGGCACAAGTAACAAGCATCTAAATCTCTAAGTGCAAGGGTCTCAAGAACCTTACCGATGGCAGGTTTGGGGCTACAAACCACGAGGCTACAATGGTTCCATTGGTAATAAAACTGAATTGTACTGCTTTTGTAGGTCATGGATACTCTGAAATACTGTTTTATTTTGTATTCTATGCTCAAATGTAATCACCAAAGATAAGGAAAAAGACTTTAAAATTGAGATACTATTGACCAGGCTCAAAATTGATTATAACAACTTGAAAGGCACAGAATTTGAACGATAGCTTTCGTCTTGGACTCCATCTTACCTCTAGTCACGACTGCTAGTATTCCCCTGTAAATTGGAACACTAAAAGGACCATAACCATTATGTGATTCTGCATGAAACAGGCCCTGTGTGTCAAGGTTGGAGCAATACAAATAGCTTTATTATCTGTCCCTTTTATCTTCATGCATCTGCCCCGTTCATCCCCCCCCCCCCGTCCCCAGGGGAACTGGAAAATTCCTTACAACTCAGAAAACTTAGAATTTAGACACTAAAGAACTTAGAACTTAGTAAAATCATCAATCACTCAGATACCTTGATTTTGAACACTCCATGAACTGCATTTTTGTGGTGATCTTCAAGCTAATTGTAACAAGGTAAGAGGGAAGGACGTGTCCACCAAGGGTGGAGAAAGGAGAACTGCAGTGAAAACAGAAGACTAAAATCGGTTAAGGAAGAGGCGAGTCACCTGTACATACCACAACTGATGTTCTTACTGTGTGACCATTGCAACTGCTGTCTTTACTGTGTGAACATTGCAACTGCTGTCTTACTGTGTGACTATTGCAACTGCTGTCTTACTGTGTGACCATTGCAACTGCTGTCTTACTGTGTGACCATTGCAACTGCTGTCTTTACTGTGTGAACATTGCAACTGCTGTCTTACTGTGTGACCATTGCAACTGCTGTCTTTACTGTGTGAACATTGCAACTGCTGTCTTACTGTGTGACCATTGCAACTGCTGTCTTACTGTGTGACCATTGCAACTGCTGTCTTACTGTGTGACCATTGCAACTGCTGTCTTTACTGGGTGCACAGTGCAACTGCTGTCTTACTGTGTGAACATTGCAACTGCTGTCTTACTGTGTGACCATTGCAACTGCTATCTTTACTGTGTGAACATTGCAACTGCTGTCTTACTGTGTGACCATTGCAACTGCTGTCTTACTGTGTGACCATTGCAACTGCTGTCTTAATGTGTGACCATTGCAACTGCTGTCTTTACTGTGTGAACATTGCAACTGCTGTCTTACTGTGTGACCATTGCAACTGCTGTCTTACTGTGTGACCATTGCAACTGCTGTCTTACTGTGTGACCATTGCAACTGCTGTCTTTACTGGGTGCACATTGCAACTGCTGTCTTACTGTGTGAACATTGCAACTGCTGTCTTACTGTGTGAACATTGCAACTGCTGTCTTTCTGTGTGAACATTGCAACTGCTGTCTTACTATGTGAACATTGCAACTGCTGTCTTACTGTGTGAACATTGCAACTGCTGTCTTACTGTGTGCACATTGCAACTGATGTTCTTACTGTGTGAACGTTGCAACTGCTGTCTTATTGTGTGCACATTACAGCTGATGGCAAGACTCTGCTTTATGTAATGCAAGGTATGGAAAGGAACAATGTTAACATATCCTTCCTCCCACCAGGGGATATCTTTGACCTCTCACTGTTTCAGGGAAGGAAATCATTCAATACAATACATAATATAATCCAATCAGCTATGCATAGACACTTGCATCTGCAAGATAATTGATTGGCACGACACATGGGACCACAATCCAATACGGAAGACAATGCCCTCCTCCTCTTCACTGCTGACATGAAGCGTTAGTGTAGGCTAACATCTCCTTGACCATGGGTTTCCATAAAACCAATTTACTGAAGGGAAAGTCAAAAGCATCCAGTAGAAAACGTTACAACATGCAAGGTAAACAGAGCAGATTCATATGAGAAAAAATGTGCTAGGTGTTTGTGTTTTTGAGTTTTTTAACGGAAATGTGATTTTTAAACTGTTCGAAACAGCAAGTATTATTCCAAGATTTTTTGAAAAGAAAAATATGGCTTTGTCGATGGATCTGCTTTTGAATGGGATGCAGAAGCTGGGGTTGGGGGAGGGAGAGACAAATAATGCTTGTACGAAACCTCCTCTGAGGCTGGTTTTGCAATTATTCTTTTTTTTTAAAAGGAAAATGTAGCACTTAAGAAAATATTCCCATTTTCTGCTACTATCATTTTTTGGTCTTCTCTTTGTCAGAACTATTAATGTACACATATTATAAAAACAAGCACACTGAATACAAGTAGAGGAGGGAAATGGAAGAGAAAACAGTTCTATTTTTCGACACACTAGAAACCATTTCTCTTGCTCATTGGATGCAAGGATGGGACAAAATCCTGACACATTTCTTTCAGGCTATCAATCAATGATTCTGAAATGTTTTCATTCCCTGATACCCATCAGCTATGATAGTAAAGATGAGTAATATTCTCATAATCTCCCTGGGACTCAGATGATGGTTATGAAGTCGCTTCTGTGAAACTCATTTTATTGACTTTTGTTTCTAATCATTGAAGTGATACATATGCAGTGGGGGAATCAAGTCGTCGATAGAGAGGCCTTACAAGCTCTCGGTGTGAGAACCTTGATGTTTTTACAAAGGGCTGCTGCAGAGGAGCCTCAGAGTCTCCAGTCTGAAGAGAGCAGGGGAGTGTTAGTTGCTGAGGTAAAATGATTCTCTATCATTCCCCAATCATCTAAAAACATTTCATCTGGCTGAAAGACACGTACAAACATACAGGGAGCACACAGCAGATCACATAATGAAGTTCGTGAGGAAACATGGAGGAAGGCCATGTAAGGAAATTCAAATCATTTCAGAGACAGACCTTCGCATAATGGCTAGACTGCGTGGTACAAGTCATAGGTAACATAGCCTACATGTGAATCTCACAGAGAGATTATAAGTATAATCCAGCCATGTCTCCTTATCTAAAGGGTGTGTGCTTCTGCTGATACCATTGCTGGACATGTGAAACAGTATTACATGCTCTATATTCTGTGCTTTGTTTCGCATGTATGCTACAATGAGAAAAAGTTTGACCTGAACATTAGACGTGGTGAGGTATGAACCAGAAATCACAGTAATAAAGGAAAGCAGCTACAATGTTCTGCAGTAGAAGCTATGGAGTTATTGTTCCTGTCAGAACATCTTATTATACAATAGTTCTTGGCAGCTTCACAATAAAAGTATTTTATGAACATATGTGATTACTTTTTCCTCCTAATCCTGTAAATTTTCTTCTTTCTACTTACACAATGCGCTCTACAGCTTCTCCTTGAACACCTAGCACTGCTATTTTGTGTTTTGGAACCCAGTGTGAGGTAAAATAAGTGATTCTTGGATGCAAGATCTAAGATGCCTCTCCATCATTGACTGAGATTGCTAGTGCATGATGGGTAGACAGGATCCACTGCACGGAAATGCTCTATTCAGAGCTGATGCCCATCTGAAGGGAAATGACGAAAGAGTTCATCAAACGACCCAGGCTTTGGCTCTGTTTGAACCTTGTGAGTTACTTATCTGCCAAGTTTTCCATCTATTATCTCCAAGCTGTTGTTAACCAATGTTCACTGTGATCACAGAAAGAGACAGTGCTCCCCAACTCCCCAAGGGAAGACAGGACCTATTACTGGTGCTAATTAGCATGCTAATGAAATTCACACAGAGAGGGGAGTGTACTAAATACTCTGGACACAATAGGATCTGTGGGCTCATTTTACTTTGGTCAGTGGTCAGGGTGGACCTCAAGACGCATATATACACATATTGTATATATATATGTTTATATATGAGAGGACTGTATATTAGCATAGGATATGCTGTTCTTTGTGTGTGTAAGTAAGTAAGTATGTATGTATGTATGTATGTATGTATGTATGTATGTGTTTCTGTGTATTCTGGACAATAGCATATCCCATCCTAAAGTCTGAGTCCGTTTCTTACATTTAAGAATGCACAGCTATTGAATGAAATATTTTAAAGAATATTGGCTGACTTTAGCTATAGTTCAACAGGTGAAACATTCTGAAACTAAAGATGCAGCCGCCTCCTATTGCTTGATAATGACTGATGACTTGCTTGCTTGAAGGAATCACTCACATCTCTCTTCACTTGGGGACGTTTTTGTTTTCATATAGACTATTTCATCTAAATGTGAATGTGGCATTTGTTTTTTAAGGATCACCTTGTATCATGCTTTCTCTAAACCATGACTTTTTTTTTAGAAGAAAGATCTGATGTCTTAGTTGTATCCATGATATTTTAACTATCTCCATGATGTAAGTGTTGTGAATAATATTTATCATTTGAAATTGTCATCCGACCACCAGAAAAATAGTAACTTAGTTTTCTGATAACTATAAGACTTTGAAGCATATCATAAGTATATAAAACATCATGGTTTGCGAACTTATAGCCTTGACCACTTAACAAAATTGTCTTCTGCCTTAGACCATGAAGACAGCAGGTCAAACTGGGTGTTAAAGAGGGTATAAAGAAACCAGACATATTCTTTTAATCATTATCTTTGCTTCCTTGGATAATGTTTCATGTTTTTCACAGCCCCATAATTACTAACTGCTTGTACATACTGCTTCAACCCCTGCAAAATTTATCTGTGGAAATTCACTTCCATTCTCAACTTTTTCTAGAATTAAGTATGAGAAGTTGTAATACATTCCTCTTCAAATATGGCAGCCACTATGCCTTGTTCTTGTTCTGACATGCCATGGTTTTACCAGATTTCTCTGTGTCTGCTTTGATGACATCTCTCATCCTGTCTTCTCCAAACAAACAGGAAGTTATCTGTTTCTTTAGCTCCTTCCCACAGATACCTAAGCACCCTCGGGATGGCAGTGCAATGCCATTCATTTTTTTTGTTTTCTTTTGTTTTCTACCTATGCATAGGTAGAAAAATATCTATGTGCTCAAAGAAAATAATACAGAAGTTAGAATTCAGTGATTCTTTTCTATCTGTGTCTGCAGTTGGAATGTTAGATTAACTTATGCCTGCAATAAATTCCACTCAACAATGTTCTTGAAAGTAATAACAACCGTGACACCATATTTAAATTCTGTGGCTATGTACAATCAATAAAATACTAAACCCCGATTGGTATAAAATGCAGCTGCCAATCTACTTTAGAAAAGTGGCCAAGGAAGTTTAAAAAAAAAGTTATATGGAATCTATGTTCCTATAAAATCTCGTTTTGTTTCACTGGTGGAAGTTGACAAACGTTTCACAAATTTGTTCTGTTTGGAACCGAGATTCTCAAGTGAAGAGGCCACAAAATATCTGTCTGTCGGGAATGTGAACATGACAGACAACATGTCAGAGGTACACAGCAAACCCCAGTATAATGAGGGGACTGTAGTGTTGAGCTTTCTTTCTTGAGTGTCTGAGTATTTTAGGTCTCTATCATCAACAAACACTTTTACATCAGCAAGTTTCTTCAGAAGTGTCAGTACATCAAATATCTCCCCACAGGGCAGGCAGGGCTGTGCTGTCCAGCAAGCACCCACACTTCGTCTCCCCTTTGTCTCAAATAGGCTTTATTGACTCTGTTAGCTGAGGAGAAATACTGAGATGTGAGCATCGTCGAGATAGGCTACAATCAAGACGGTCTTTCTCTGTCTTTGGAATCTCCACACACAGAGCTAGCTCATCAGAGCTGTCCATTTTGAAACCACCTTGGGAGTGTGTCAATGAATTTTTGCATATCGAATTTCTTACTTGCCTGCCAGTAAGGTGAAGTATAACATTTGTTTGTATTTTAAGACATGTATGCTTTATTAAAGTTTGTTGCAGAATATTCTTTTATTCTCTATATCTGACTGGTCTCAAAGTATCAGTCCTAGGGCAGTTTTATGCTATTTTTTCATAAAATGAGGTAAAAATAATTTTTTTTTACGTAAAACAAGCTCCTAGAAGAAATTAAAGCATTTAAAGAAGCCCTGCTTTACTTTCAAGACTATGCACATTTCTTCCATTTTAGAAGACTTCATTGATTTCAAAATTGTTACTTTTCAAACAAGGCCTTAGTAATTTATAGCTATTTAAATAGAAAACGGTACTGAGTGCGGACAAATTTCAGGTTTCCAGGCCTGAAAATAATTGCCTCCAGGGTCAGATGGAAATTGTTTTCCTCCAACAGTTTTGCAGCCTGAAACACTGGCGAGGGAGACCCAGCTGCACGAGGATGATTCAACTAATACCTCAGACCCTGGGAAAAGACACGAGGCCTTATTTTCTGGACCAGTGATCTGACCCAACATGGGGATGGTAAAACCGATCCGATTCCTTAAGATATGAATGCTTAAGTGCAAAGGGGACTGACTCAGAAACACCGTACAACTCGGGAAGGATTGCGGAGGATCTGAGCGATGATGATAGAACCGTTAAGTGTGCGTTTCTTTCTCACAGTCCAGCGCCTTTCTACCTCAGAGTGTGAGATTGCTGCGTGTTTTAATGCCCAGCAACAGCATTTTATGGCAGTCTACCGAAGTCGTAAAGGTATCTTATTCTCATTCCACATGTTGTTTTGGATCAAAGTGCAAAGCAGGAATGGCTGCCCGCACGGTAGAATGAAGTCGTTCTCCATCTCTAAGGGCAAAGCAAGGCAAAACAGGGACGCGGGAAGCAGCCCGTGGGTCTGCGGCCTTGCTATCTGCCTAAGATGTTTTTATGTTTCGTTTCCCCTTAGCACGACTGTTAGAGATGTCATTTCAAAACCTAATAATATCCTTCCACTTAAGCTCTTCCTTCCTATAGCTCTTCATCAATCCAGGCAAAACTGCGCGCTGTCATGAAGTAATTGCAAGTTGGCAAGCTAAAAAGGGCCTCTTCATGTCCCCGTCTCTGTATCTTTACGCAGAACAAGGATGACAGCCGGTTTATTAGTTGAGATACTGTTAAGCTCATCAAGTACAATGGTGTTTTCCCCCTTTGTGATGTTTTCTATTATGGAATCGAGGTCCTTCCTTTAAAATGCTCGTTAAGAGATGGCTGCAAGAACAGAAAGCTACGCATATCGGATCCTTTGGGTACCTACTTTACTGCAAATGAGTGTTTCTGGGCTTGTGGTTAAAGGGCCCACAGTAGGGACGATAGCAGAGAAAAGCTGTATGGTCAGAAAGTAGCTTGCTGGCTGTCCTGATCGAAGTCTTTGAGTTGAGATCAACCTCAGTTCTTGTTTCTTTACAAACCTGCCGTTTTTTTTTCTGTATTTCCCACCAAGTCTTTCAGCTCCGTGTTGTGTTCTGGTCATTTAAAAGCCCTACAAAGGGGCTGGGGATTTAGCTCAGTGGTAGAGCGCTTACCTAGGAAGGGCAAGGCCCTGGGTTCGGTCCCCAGCTCCGAAAAAAAGAATCAAAAAAAAAAAAAAAAGCCCTACAAAGTTAATGCTGTATCTTTAAGTTTCCGAAGAGTTACTTTCAGCATTAAGTGAGGTAGAGATAAGCGGACCTGAAAAACATTGAAACTGTGAAACTAAAGTGTTTCCAGCGTTTTGTTGTCTAAATCCTCCTGAGGAGGAGGCAGGCAGATCCCTGTGAGTCTAGGGAGACCCTGGTCAACATAGAGAGTTCCAGGCAAGCCAGGGCTACAAGCAGGATCCTTCTTAGAACAAAGAAAAATGGAATAAGATAAAAATAAAAGCCGATCTCTAAAAATGAGAAGTTAAATCATCAGACAGAAATTTACGCGTTGCTTATGATTATCGCGATATCTAGTTTGATGCTTGTTTATTTTCACCGTTGCTTTAAGTGCAAGGACTAAAATGTTGTAGCTTAAAAATTTGTTAAGGAAAACTGCCCTCAAGTGTGACCCGGTTAAGCTATAGTTTATGTAACATTTTGCAATGATAATAGAAATTTGGCTATTCATTCAATGTTACCTATGCTAGAACAAGAAGGGTTCGGAGCATTGCCTCCTTGTGCAATGTACCCCAGGGGAACCTTACAGGCTAACAGAAAAGTAAATATAATTGAGTTGCCCTGGTGTTCCTGGGACACTAGAACCATTAAGTGTTAAGGAAACAGTAAAGGCTACTGCTTACGTCACACATGAACATTGGTAACACGTCACACTGATGCTTACAAAAAGCAAATATGACTGATCTTCTTTTAAATAAAGTTTCCTAAATTTCCAAAGTTTGCAGCAGCCAGCGACCATACATATCGAGTGTTACCGAATCAGTCCCCACCTCTCACTCATGAGACCCAGTAGCTGATAGCACCTGAGCACGTAGGTTCTAGGTTTAAATAGGAAAAGAAACCTCTTCAGTGATATCGCCCCATTTTACATATGGCAGAATGTAAACTCATAAAGGGGAACTTGTGTAGCTCGGGACAGAGCATTAGAATGCTGGAGAAAGCTTTAAAATCTGAACCCTCATTTGTGTGGACCCTAGAAAATGTCTGGTAAGATTCCCTCCAAGCATACATTCTTGCTAAGAGAAATATCTTCAACAGGAAAATAATAATTGTTTTGTTTTGATACTGCTGGCGACACAGAAACATGATCAAATAATTAGGCAACATCCTGTGTGGATTTCTGATTGATAAATGATACATCACGAGCAAATGTAAGGCTTTGCAACTGCTCCAGACTTTCTTCATCTGCAAAGTGGAGGAAACAATGTCTCCAGCAGTCTGAAGTACTAAGACCTTGCGAGCATCCTCAGATAGCACCAGGCATACCACAGGGGCTGCACCAATGGAAAGGACCATAACCCAGGCAAGCTGCTGAGTCATGGCAGGAGAAACTTCCCGATCATTTTTAACTCACAGCTGGGATATCAAACTCAACCCCAGGTGATGCAGACTGTGTTATCAGTTGCTTAGCAACACAATGGAGCTTTACGACTGGACGTGATGTCTATATGAATGTTCACATTCGAGAGGGACTGTTCACCGTGGCAATGAACTGAGAGTTTACGCGTTTTGAGGTAGTTCTAAGAGTCTAATTAATTAATATTATGGATTCATTAGCATCCTATTACACAGTTAGCACAAATGAAAATTACAAAGAGGTGAAAAAGGATAAAATTCAAAAGCACGGAAAAGATTAATTAAGAGAGAGAAAATGACTACTCGCATGTGGATCTGCGTTTATCAAGCACAAAAAGAAACAGGTTGGGAAACAAATTTGATCGTTTGAAAGTGTGAAAACTAATGTTGGCTATTTGGTTTCTCAAATGGCGTCTGCTCAGCACCGAAGTTCCCCTCCGTCCTTGCAATTCCATTTCCTGATTCAGCAATGGTTCTATTTTATGATTAATTTCTCAAATTATAAAACTTTCCACATAACTTCACGGCCGGCATGCATCTGTGTCTGGTTCCCAGCAAATGTTTTTTTATGTTGCAGCCGTACTCCATCTGTCCTTGTTGTCTATCCCAGGGTGCAGAAAACGTGGGGAGTTTGGTTGACGAATATGGCTGCCAGTGGACCCAGCTCTTGCCAGGTGCAGGCCTCTCAGCTAGGGACATCAGACAGAACTCAGATGCAGAGCACATATTCCTGAGTTTTTTAAGGGAAGCCAGACAGGTGGGTACCCTTAGGTTTCAGCATTTGCATTTTCTGAAATGTCATTTCCTCTGCTTTATTTCTGTTTCCCTCCTGATTAAGCCATCCCTCTTCCCTCAGAAGCCAGTTTCAAAACATTGGAAAGCTTCTGAATTTTGATTCCTAGTTTAGAGTTAAACAAACAAACAAACAACAGCAATAGATAAAACGAAACTAAACTAAAACAAAGCAAAACAAAACACCCAGCTTTTACTACCCAATTTTTTATTTTTATTTAATTATTTATTTGTAAGGATTCATCTTTGCCTTTACTTTGAGGGAGCAAAGTTTTTACTTTACTGAGCCTTTTCTCCAGCCCCTCTTTGTATCTTTAAAAAATGAGTTTATTCTTATTTCAAAGGACAGGTTCAATATCCTCTAACTATATGTATACTGTAATATATGTACATATATATACTTATGCGTTACTTGTACATTAACTATGTTTACAAATGTTCACATTCATTAGACAGAGGATTTTCTTTAGTTCTGAAGACCTATTTGCTATTTTTCCATACATAAATCAAAATGTTATTTTTAAAATGGATGTCTTACCAAAAGCAATCTGCAGATTGAATCCAATGCCATCAAAATTCCAACACAATTCTTTATGGAACTTGAAAGAACAATTCTCAACTTCATATGGGAAAACAAGAAATCTAGGATAGCCGAAACAATCCTGTACAACAAAAGAACTTCTGGAAGCATCACCACCCCTGACTTCAAGCTCTACTTCAGAACAATAGTAGTAAAAACTTCACGGTATTGGTATAGAAACAAACAGGTTGATCAATGGAATCAAATTGGAGTCCCAGAAATAACCTATAAACCTTTGGACACTTGATTTTTTTTTTTACAAAGAAACCAAAACCATACAATGGAAAAGGGAGAGCATTTTAATAAATAATGCTGGTCTAACTGGCTGTCTGCACGTAGAATGCAACTAGATCCATATTTTTCACCATGTACAAAGCTTAAATCCAAGTGGATCAAGGACCTCAACATAAACTGAATATACTAAACCTAATATAACAGAAATTGGTAATAGCCTTGCACTCACTGATACAGGGGACAACTTTCTGAACACCAATGGCCCAGGCACATGAGATCAATTGATAAATGGGAACTCATGAAACTGAAATGCTTCTGTAGGTCAAAAGACACTGTCAATTGGCCCACATGACAGCCTACAGATTGGCGGGGGAAAAATCTTTACACGTGACAGAGGGCTAATATCAAAAATATATAAAGAACTCAAGAAGTTAAGACAGCAACAATTTGAATAACCCAATCGAAAATGGGGTACTGAACTAAACAGAGAATTCTCAACAGAGGAATTTGAAATGGCTAAGAAACACTTAAAGACATGGTCAACGTCCTTAGTCATTGGAGAAGTGCAAGTCAAAACAACTCCGTGATTCCACCTTATACGAATGGCAAAGATCAAAGACTCAAGTGACGTCACGTACCGGCGAGGATGTGGAACAAGGGGAACACTCCTTCACTGGTGGGCGAGAAATCTTGTATAGCCACTCAGGAAATCAATTTGGCACTTTCTCAGAAAATTGGGAATAGTGCTACCTCAAGACACAGCTATATCACTTCTGGGCATATACCCAAGAGATGGTCCAGCATCCCACAAGAGCATTTGCTCAACTATGTTTATAGCAGCCTTATTCGTAATAGCCAGAAACTTAAAACAACCCATAAGTCCCTTGACTTAAGAGTGGATACAGAAAATGTGGTTCATTTACACAATGAATACTCGGCTATTAAAAAAGAGGACATCATTAATGCAGGCAAGTGAATAGAACCAGAAAGCACCAATCTAAGTGAGGTAACCCAGACTCAAAATTACATGCACGATATATGCTCACTTATGAGTAGATATTAGCTCTAAAGTACAGGAAAAACACACTAGAATCCACAGATCCGAAGAAGCCAAATAACCAGGATGGCCAAATGGATGAAGGTCGAATCTTTCTCAGAAGGGGAAACAAAATAGATATTGGAGGTGGACAGACTAGGGAGCTGGGTAGGAAAGGGGATGTGGGAGGGGAGCAGGGCAGGAAAGACGTGGTGTAGGGAGAGCAGGAGAGAGAGAAGGGAAATTGGCAGGGGCTCATGGCAGACACTAGGGTGTCTATGGAGGGAACTCTAGCTATTCCAGACTCCTAGCAGTGGGGATATGTATCCTCAAGTGGCCACTTCCTGTAGTCAGAAAGGACTTCCAGAAGAGGGATAAAGAGAGCCAAAACAAAACCTTAGACCCAAAATATGTCCTGTCTTCAAGATGTGCAGGGATGGTGATAGACCAGAGGCAGAGGGAATAGTCAATCAATAACTGGCCCAAATTGGTACCCATCTCATGAACCAATTGCTGACACTATTAATGATGCTCTGCTATGCTTGCGGACAAAATCCTAGTATAACTGCCCTCTAAGAAGCTTCATGCATCAGCCAATGGAAACAGATGGAGACATCCACAGCCAAATGTTAGATGGAGTTTGGAGTCTTGTGCAAGACTTACAGGAAGAATTGAGAAACTGGAATTGGACATGGACTCCATGGTAAGACCAACAGAATCAACTAACCTGAACCCTTGGGGGCTCCCAGAGACTGAACCACCAACCAAAGAGTGGGCATGGACTGCACCTAGGTCCCTGCACATGTGTAGAAGATGTGCAGCTTGGTCTTCATGTGGGTCCTCCAACAACTGGAGCAGAGACTATCCCTGAATGAGTTGCCTGCCTACGGTCCACATCCCTTACTGGGCCTCCTTATCTGGCCTCAGAGGGAGAGGATATGCCTAGTCTTGTAAGTGACTTTGATATGCTGTATTTTTGTGTGTGTGTGTGTGTGTGTGTGTGTGTGAGAGAGAGAGAGAGAGAGAGAGAGAGAGAGAGAGAGAGAGAGGGGAGATTCTTGAGGGCTCTCCCTTCTTAGAGGCAAAGGGGAGAATGGGGAGATGATCTGTGTTAGGGGGTACTGGGAAGAATGGGTGTCTGATATTGGGATGTACGTGAAGAATAAATAAATAAATAATTTAAAATGTTTTAAAATAAACAGAATTTAAATTTGGAATCATGAATGGTAATTTCAGGTATGTAGCTAAATGACAGCGTTTGACCAGCATATACAGATACTTGAGTTTAATCTGTGACACTTCACTTTTCCAAGTGTTGGACCAAGTATGTAGCACAAGTAGATGTCTCCTACTTGCCTGAGGGAGAGCAACATGGACCTACCATTTGTCTCTATGTTGTACAGTGAAACAGGTCCTTACCCATGAACTGGCTGTTCCACTTCTAGGCATTTGTCTGAGAGGAGTTTCGGTAGATGCCTATATGGAACCTTGAATGTTCATAAGTGCTCTCTTCATAAGATTCCCAAACCACAATCAGAATGAGTAGCCATAGTATGAATAAGTCCCAAAATAATTATGCTAGGAGGTCCTGGGTAAGATTCTGTGTATTTGATAGAGATGCAGACTAGAGGTAGAAATCCTCAGAGCTGGTTAGAGATCTGGGAAAGACTATTAGTTATGGAGGTGTAGAAAGTTTTGTGGAAGTGATGAGATAAAGTGGGTATAAATATCTAATATCTGTATTAATATTGGATCCATAAACATTTTACAGAACCTCATTAAATGATGAATGCATGTTAATTACATTTAGTAAAAATGTAACATACAAAGAGATGCCTTGGTAATACATGTATCCCTTAATATAGGAATACAAGTTGTATGGCTTCAATACTAACAAGATAATAATGCTGGACTAAGGGTAGATGAAAATGAATATGAACCCATACATAAATCCACATGTAAAAGTGTTCATTGGGGGGGGCAGTTTGGAGATTATGTGTTGAGTTGGCAATACCAGTTCCTAGCTGTAAATGTTCATATATACCAGCAGATTGTTTGGTATGAACCATCGGTTAGATTCCTCTTCGGCAGGGAAGGGTCTCACCTGCCACAGTGTGACTGTGGTACCAACACAGGTGGACTGGCAAATGTGGAAAGAAACTCACTGAGCAGCAAAGTCTTTTCTAAGTTATAATTCAAAACGTCAGTACAGTGTACTAAACTTTGCTTCCATACAATTATCGATATTCACCTCCAGTATTTACCATGAACATAAAAGAGAGGTTTGGGGATCAGATCTTTGGTGTGCAATGTTGTGACTCTTTGTCCTGTAACAAATCTTCTTCCCAAGATTCCAGGTTCCTCCCGTTGGAGACATCTCTGAACATGTGGTCTCTGCATCTGTTGTAAGGCTCTAGAGTTCTGGAGACTTGGGGACTCTCAGGGAACTGTCTAGCCTTCTGGAGCTGAACATGCAGTAGAGCATTTTATTCACAATACTAATTTTCTTTTAAGTACTCATTGCCTAGAACACAGGTGGAACTTTGAAAATGCAAACGTGTGTCTTGCTTGGCCCAGAACACAAGAGACACAAAGCTGAAATCTACAGTCACAAATACAACATTCTGCATGTGCCTCTATCTCTCGTATTATTATCTAGGTAAACAGTGGATATTTACATTTAAATTATTATATTTTCTCCATAACAATGCTCTCTCTTCAATGTACATAATACATACTTTTCTTTGAGGATCACTCACAGAACCTCAGTATGTTTTCACAAACCCAGAAGAGAGGATTGTCATAGTGACACTCCAGTGTGTTTCCCTCTCACTGCCTCAAATGGTCCTCTCCAAGAGTCTTATTCTTTACATTTTATGAACTGCTTCACTACTCAGAAAATTGGAGTCCAAGACATAAATGTTCCAGAGTGGGAAAACCTGAAACATAAGGTGATATAAGGCCAAAAGTGTATTCTAATTTCTTTCTTCATATGATGTTATTTATACATGAATTAATGATCTAATCCCCATGTTCCACATTTTAATATTTTACACTGAAAATGCATCTGGGCCTTCTGATACATGTCTGTGATTTCAGCTAGTATGAAGACTGAAATAGGAAGATTTCAAATACCAGGCTTTCCAGGGAGGCAGTCCATTTTCAAGGCTGGCTTGGGCGTCATAGTGAGACCTTGTGCCTTACAAACGTAAGAGCCTGGGGCTGTAGCTCAGTGAACAACCACAGGTCTAGAGCCTGCAGCAGCACTGTATTCATGTTTGTAGACAGCAACATTACCTTTCAGAACTGGTGACAGGTTAAATTCTGTGTAACCGTCTCTCCAAAGGCAGCTAAGTAAGGACAGAGGAGCATGTCAGTGTGCTCTAGGATTTCCTGCTATATGTATGTACATGAATGTATGTTCATGTGTGTATCTGAGGATACGTGTATGTGCTGTGCATATGTGAGTGCACGTGTGTGGCTCTGTGTGTGTATGAGAAAAATTGACCCAATTTATAATGACAGTTGGTGAAAAAGATTCAAACCTTCAAAAATAAACAATGTTCAGACAGAAAAGCAATAGTCAAAATATGAGCCATGTCTTTTTTGATCTAAACAGCCTATATTTCAAAATTTATATATTCCTCAACAAGACTCCTCTCCCTCTCCCTCTCTTTCTCCCTCTTTGCCTCCCTCCCTTTCCCTCTCTCTCTCCCCCATCTCTCCTTATGACCTCTCTCTCTTTGTTCTAAGAAAGATTGAGGATGGTCAAACATCTCATGTCACTCATCTATTATAACAACTAAACACGGTTTTTAAGTAATTATCTTTTAACCTCACTTCAATAAGAGTGTCAATATTGTAGGACCCGGCTCAGCATCCTGCTGCCCTACCTGTTGATCTGCACACACACACACACACACACACACACACACACACACACACACACACACATATGCACACACATGCACACACACAGAAAAAACACTCACATACCAGTAACACTCATATAAGATACAGTACATACACATACTTTCAAACACATACACACATATACACTCAAACACATACATGTAACAGACACACTCTCATACATACAGCTCACACAATTATGTCTCTTTCTTATACGCACCCAGACAAAATCACACACATACACACATGTGTACACAGCAATACACATATCCTCAGAAACACTGTGATGGTTTGTACAGGCTTGGCCCAGAGAGTGGCACTATTTGGAGGTGTGGCCTTGTTGGAGCAGGTGTGTCACTGTGATCGTGGGCTTTAAAACCTACTCCTAGCTGCCTGGAAGTCAGTATTTTGCTAGCAGCCTTCAGATGGAGATGTAGAACTCTCAGCTCCTCCTGCACCATGCCTGCCCGGATGCTGCCATGTTCCCACCTTGATGATAATAGACTAGTTGTGAACCTGTAAGCCAGCCCCAATTAAATGCTGTCCTTGTAAGAGTTGCCTTGGTCATGGCAACTGCAGTAAAAACCTAAGACACACATATACATCCACATATATACATATAGCCGAAACCCTCTCACACAGAGTGCACACATTCTCCCTCTCATACACACACAAGCACATACTCACACGCACACAGCACATACACAGATGCTCAGACACACACATACACATATACACTCACACATACACATGGCAGACACACATCCCACAACATCCCCCCCACAAATATACAACTTCTCCATCTTGCTTCATTAGGCTTACTTGTGCTGAATTTCACTTATTCTAATTTGCATTTGAAATTGCCACTTGTTCACAACACACATGGAAATGGTTGCAAAGCATTTCCTAATGCGGTTCATGGTGTCCTCTTTGACAGAGACCTAAAAATCAAGTCCATTTGAGAATTTTATGTTAAAAACAGTGCTGACCTCTTAGATTAGGATATTTTTATTTAATATTTGTGAAAGAGGGCATTTTTACAGCCATTGAAGACCTGACAGTTTATTTACAAAGTCTGAAAATTTAGAAAATAATCCCTCACCAGAGCTCACCATGGAGAATACTAACAGAAGTTTAATGGAATTTACGAGTAGTTTTTAGGAAATAACTTTATTTTTTACAGAATTACAAGGCTAGGGATAATGTGGAAAGGCCTTGCCACGCATCGTTCATGTTTGCGTCACGGAGTAGAGATGAGAAACCGGGCCATTTGTAAAAGCCGCTAGAAGGCGAGGCTTCTCCGGAAGAACTTCTCTCGCTACTCAGCGCAGCACTTAAAGATGCTCGCACTAACACTCTTGCCCTATGTGTTGCCTGAGTTGTGAAGTATACTTCCATCCTGCTACGTTTAGCATGAGCACCGTTCAAGCTCTGAGGCCAGCATGGCCATCTGTGTGCAGTCACCACCCTCGCGCCCGCCATGCTCTGACTGCATTCTCCAGCAAGCCTGCAATCTCAGGCTAACCGTCGTCTCTCAGTATGGTTTGAATTTTTTAGACATCTGTGTGCTCTAGCAGCACCCACGGCTTCTCTTTAAAGCAGCTTCTCTCTACATCATAAACCCCTCCACAGAGTACTCGTGTCACTACGCAAAACGGAGAGAGACAGGATAATAATACAAAAAGGACCAACTGGCCAGGAAGCTAAAATAAAATCACCAGATCATCAAAGACCAAGAGTTCAGTGTTTTAAGCACAAATATGAATTAGTTGCTATGAAATGTTAGCTTCTCAGGATGAGGAAGACGGGTAAATATCTTGTCTTTTACATAGTCTTGAGTTCTAATATGTCCATTGGCTTCGTATTTCAATTATTGTGTGTTAACGTATTACACAACCAATTCATGTGGAGTAAATTTACACTTTTATTAATTACAAAACACAGTAAGAACTTCTGCTCATAAGAGTTGATGTAGAATATACAAAGAACTCAAGAAGTTAGACCGCAGGGAGACAAATAACCCTATTAAAAATGGGGTTCAGAGCTAAACAAAGAATTCACAGCTGAGGAATGCCGAATGGCTGAGAAACACATAAAGAAATGTTCAACATCTTTAGTAATCAGGGAAATGCAAATCAAAACAACCCTGAGATTCCACCTCACACCAGTCAGAATGGCTAAGATCAAAAACTCAGGTGACAACAGATGCTGGTGAGGATGCAGAGAAAGAGGAACACTCCTCCATTGTTGGTGGGATTGCAGACTGGTATACCCACTCTGGAAATCAGTCTAAAGGTTCCTCAGAAAATTGGACATTGAACTACCTGAGGACCCAGCAATACCTCTCTTGGGCATATACCCAAAAGATGCCCCAACATATAACAAAGACACATGCTCCACTATGTTCATAGCGGCCTTATTTATAATAGCCAGAAGCTGGAAAGAACCCAGATGCCCTTCAACAGAGGAATGGATACAGAAAATGTGATACATCTACACAATGGAATATTACTCAGCTATCAAAAAAATGCCTTTATGAAATTCATAGGCAAATGGATGGAACTGGAAAATATCACCTTGAGTGAGGTAACCCAATCACAGAAAAACACACATGGTATGCATTGATAAGTGACTATTAGCCCAAATGTTTGAATTACCCTACATACACAGAACACATGAAACTCAAGAAGGATGATCAAAATGCGAATGCTTCACTCCTTCTTTAAAAGGGGGACAAGAATACCCTTGGGAGGGAATAGGGAGGCAAAGTTTAGAACAGAGCCAGAAGAAACACCCATTCAGAGCCTGCCCCACATGTGGCCCATACATATACAGCCACCCAATTAGACAAGATGGATGAAGCAAAGAAGTGCAGGCCGACAGGAACCGGATGTACGTCTTTCCTGAGAGACACAGCAGAATACAGCAATACAGAGGCGAATGCCATCAGCAAACCACTGAACTGAGAACAGGACCCCCGTTGAAGGAATCAGAGAAAGGACTGAAAGAGCTTGAATGGGCTTGAGACCCCATATGAACAACAATGCCAACCAACCAGAGCTTACAGGGACTAAGCCACTACCCAAAGACTATACATGGACTAACCCTGGGCTCCAACCTCATATGTAGCAATGAATATCCTAGTAAGAGCACCAGTGGAAGGGGAAGCCCTTGGTCCTGCCAAGACTAGAACCCCCAGTGAATGTCATTGTTGGGGAGGGGGTAATGGGGGAGGATGGGGAGGAAACACCCACAGAGAAGGGGGAGGGTTGGGGATGTTGGCCTTGAAACCAGGAAAGGGAATAACAATTGAAATGTAAATAAGAAATACCCAAGTTAATAAAGATGGAAAAAAAAAAAAAAGAGTTGATGTAGAGAATGTGGCCATGGTCAGTAAAGCTACTGTATTCAGTAGGTGCTCAGTATATGCTATTTGGTTTTAATGCACTGCTTTAATTCAAAGTTCTTTTAATTTTCACTGTAAAAGTATGAACATTTTATGATTTTTTTTTCTTTTTTGGGGGGACAGGAGCTCACGTAGTTCAGGCTTGCCTTGAAGTCCCTAAGCAGCAGGCAATGACTTTGAACTTCTGACTCTCTTGCTTCTGTGTCCCAAACCTGTGCCATCACGCTGAGTTTAAACTGCACTAAGCGCAGACTCTAGGACTTGATGAATGCTAGACAAGTGCTCTACCAATGATGCTGCTTCCCCAGGTCACATCTACAACTTAAATTCTAATCGAAAACAAACAAACAAAAAAATAAGGATAAGACACGACTAGGAAAAGCATATACAGCAGAAAATAAACATCTACTTGCTATCTTCAGTGCAGTCTAAGCATAATTAAAATGTCAGATTTGTGTTATGAATTAAATTCAATGAATTATTAATGCAAAATAGAGTTTAAATACAAGTTAGATGATTTTCATCATTGCGTTTCTTTTCTCTTGCTCTTTGTACAGCGACTGAGCATTTTTATCATTTTCGACTTATGATCAACATATGATGTAATTCTTGTTTGACGTCACCCATTTCTACAGTCTTTAAAATTGGCCTCACCTTGCCCGGTTTTTCATTTCATTTCCAGTTGTGTCCCACCCTTCAAGTCTTTTAAATAATATGCTAGTAAATTGAGACACGAATAATTTTAATATAATATATTTGATATATTTAAACTTTTTTAAGTTTGCTGATTCATTATAGAGTTATAAACTTAAATTCGATCTCACTCACCAAGCTAGATTTATTTTTTGAGGCAGGATCTCACATAGTTCAGACTTGCCTTGAAGTCCCTAAACGGCAGGCAATGACCTTGAACTTCTGACTCTCTTGCTTCTGTGTCCCGTGTGTGTGCCATCACACTGAGTTAAACTGTGCTAAGCACAGACCCTAGGGGTTGATGAGTGCTAGACAAGTGCTCTACCAATGATGCTGCTTCCCCAGGAAATTTTATTTCCTGTACTTTCAAGCAACCAGTCGGATAATATGTACCAATTGTCACTAGTCCCATCTTTGTTTTATTTTTCAGTAAAGGTAGGTCAGCAACTTACACTAATATGACATGAAGTTTAATCCATACATTGGAAGACTTGGCAATGCAAGTGAACAAGTCCATTAATGGTCCCGTAAGATGCTGCTCGCTCAGAGTGATGAAAAGCTGTTGCACGCAGGAATTACCATTAGTTCTTTGAGAATGATACACAGTGTGTGTTGATCATATCTGCCCCTTCTTCAACAGCTCAACAATCCATCCTCTACTGCCCTAGTAACCTAACTTTGTGTCTTTGTTTAAAAAGCAAAACAAAACAGAAACAAAACAAGCAACCTGCTGAGTCAGTTTGCCCTGTGTGTTACTCTTGGGTTTGTGGGCATCCACTGAGCTTAGCTGCTCTACCACGGTCCCCACCCTTAAAGGAAACTGACATATCCAGCAGCTGTTATCTGCCAATAGCTCCAGAGCTAGGGGCTGGACTTCCTGCCGATCTCCTTTCCCCAACAATGACAGGAAAGCCCATGAGAAAGTGACTTAAACATAAAACAATCTCTTAGTCCTCTATGGGGTGGATCAGCGGAACACCTAGATCATCAAGGTTTTCTTCCTGTCTTTTCTATCATCGGAGACTCTGTTTTCTCCCCCGGGCTAGGTATATATGCATCCCTGATTATAACATGATTTAGAATGAGTTTTAATTTCCTATTCTAACAAGGTGAGAGAAAACCTTAGGAGAAAGTTACAATCTCGGCAATTAAAAAAAAGCTTCAAAGACTTTTAGGGCAGTGGTGATCTTAATGGCCCTTTGAGCTTGGTCTGAGGCACAAGCCAAGAGCCGAGACATCAAAGGGCAGTATACCACCGCCACAGCAGGGCCAGGAAAAGAACCATCGCATGGTAAAAAAGATAAGAGTATTTGCCATGACCCAGGCTGTGTGTGAGTGGGTGTAGGAAGGACGTTCAAGATTTTATAATCCAGTAGCTGTGGTGTAGGAACTCTAAGCTTGTAAACAGCAGAGAGTATTAGTGTGGGTGGAAAACCCCCTGGGAAACACAAATCAATATTTCTCCTGTATAGAAATAGCTTTGCTCTAGGTATCACAGAATCCCCAAATACAAAGGCTACCATCAATCTTTTATTATCAAAATTGAATTTAAGAAGCCCCCAAACCATATCCCACCATTTGTAGAGAAGAGTAGGAACAGAAGTTAGTAAATTCAGAGACATTGACAAATTGACTTCTGGAATGTATAATATAAGCTATGTGCAAACATTAATAGAATACGGGACAGGTATTAAAATATGTGAGAGAACTTCTCTTAAGAAAGACACAAGGAGTTCAAAGAATCAAGTAGTGCTTGAGTGAAAATACCTAATAATTAATCAATTTGGTTTAAATTAAAATTAATTAATGAAGTGGTTGCCTGATTAGAGATAGCTCTAAAAGTTCTTGAAGTGAAAGACGTGGAATAAAGAGATTAAAAATGATGTAAAACTTAAAAAAATGGAGGAGGAAGAAGAGGAGAGGAGGAGGAGGATGAGGAAGATGAGGAGGAGGAGGAAGAGGTAAAGAACACTTGCTTGTAATTCCAGTCTAAGTAAACAAGGATTATTTTTAGGAACTAATGATGGATAACTGAATGATTTGTCCATCTCCTATAATCTTACCACCAAGGAGTTGGAAGCAGAATTGCCAGGAATTTGAGAGAATCCTGGGCAACAGAGGGAGACTTTCTCTTATGTAGTTGAAAAAACACAGATTTGATAACAGTAATGTTGAAATTCAGGGAACACAATTCTTTACTGAATCAAAAGAAATCTAAACATGGAACTGACATAGAGCAATTTCAGTTCAACCTTCAGATGATGCTTCAAGCATCTATGGAGAAGCGACAGTGGCGGACATGCAGCTTAAGGGTCAGCATCTAGCATGTACTGTACCATGTGCATTCAAAGATTCAGGAAATCTGTCTGTGAACTCAGGATGTATTCTAAGGAACAAGAAAAAGTAGAATTCCAGATTGCAAACACTGACAATTCTCAGTGAAATCTATGGCAAAGGTAGGCTGAGCTCTGACAGAATCAAATGTGAATGCTTAGTGATGTGATCAGAAATGCGTGAGTATTCAGAAAATATTGACATAATGAGCAGCCATTCCTTTTTTTACCAACAGAGCAATAGTAATGTCTGAATTCAAAAGGAAGGATTAAAATTAAATAGTCATTCTATGTATTTTGATTAAAGCTATTTTAAAATTACCTTTTATTATAGCTAAAAATGAAAGTCTTAAACATATTTCTTTCCAAATTAACTTCCCCTTTCTTCTGGTAAAAATAAGAGTGGTTACCTTTCATGTAAAATGGTTTGAGTAATAATCCAAATGTTATAGTAGCCTGCCATTCATCTTTATCACCTGTTTGCTTCATGTATCTGCCACTACCTATCCATCTTCTATCTATCTATCTATCTATCTATCTATCTATCTATCTATCTATCTATCATCTATCTATCTATCTATCTATCTATCTATCTATCTATCTATCATCCAATTATCTATCATCCATCTATCTATCATCTATCTATCCATCTTTCTATATATTTATCATCTATATATCCATCTGTCTGCCTACCTACCTACCTATCACCTACATGACCCAGAATATCTTTTTGTAGGTATCCATGCATGGGAGTACAACTTGGTTTATTTTATTTTCATGTTTGAAAGGGAGCTTAAAGATTGGAGGTTCTTGTGATAGTTGGCAACTTCACTTTTTAAAAAGCATGTGTTTTCCATGATAAATATGTTGCTTTTATAAATACAACACTTTTCTAAAATGAAGTATAAACAGTAACATACAACCCGTTCTCAAATTCATTCATCTAAAAGCATTAAAGTTTTGCCCTTAGTTGTAGCTGCACAGTGAGGATAATGTTCTCCCTTCAACATAATTATAATTAGTTCACAGACTCCATTAATCTCGTGGTTCTGATCTATATTGGCTTTTTATTACTTTATTTTTGGCAAAAGTTGTTAAAAAACTAAAGGAACTGCGGGGACAAAACCAATAAAAAACAAAAGTAACCAAACCACACACAAAACAAAAAAAGTGCCTTGAGACAGCAAGCGTGTGACACTCATTATAAATTTTACCCCCACTAACTGATCTAGGCTCACAAACCAGCTACCGTCAAGGAAGGCTAAATTTAGAGCTAAAATTGGAGAAAATGTTTACATAAAACTTCATTCTTCAGAGAACAAAGGAAAGGTTAAGCAAAATATAAAAATCATGATTCACATTTCTTACTCAGCAGAACTCTGAGTAATTGTCTCTGTCCTTTGGGTGACATGATCCACCATGAAGACACCGGTTTAAAAATCTGTCTGACTACATTTCTTTTCTTCGATTCAGAGTTTCTAAACTTTGGATATGTAATACTATTTTGCAACTAATAAAAAAATTGAAATCCAATGCAAACCGCATTACTGCTCAAATTCAAATATTTTACAAGTTGTCGAGTCATCAAAACGAAGAACCTGTGGTGTCCTATCTGAGGCAACTGCAAGCAATCCACTTCAGAGCTCTCACCAGTGGAAGCAGCATCAGATAAGGAGTCTAAAATTGAATCTGACCATCCAGAAGGCATTCGTAGGAGTAAGATGTGTCAAAGACACTTTAATATTAACGCGCGTGTACCATGGAACAGAAATATACAAAGATAAAATGAGGTTAGTGATGTTTACAGATCCCAGCATTTTATGGTGTCTCAACAATTAAGAGCATTAATTAGTAAGAATTGTGATTTTAATATGTAAATCCCTATTTGGCAGGGAACATAATAATTGCCATTGAAGACAATTCGACACCGGATTCATTTATCCTAACCGTGTCTCAGTCTCAGAGAGAATGCACTGTTGTCTCTTAGCCTTATGAAATCATGCCATTCTGAGCCGTCCTCAGTATTTCTCTAGGTACACTTCCATGTGCACTAAAATGGGTCAGTTTCGCTCCTGTTGTTCACAATACAAGCCTTTCTGCCACACCAGTTCTACTCATGCTCAGAATACCCCCTCTCTTCTGAGGATCTTGGGACCTTTTCATTTATCACTCTTTACTGTTGTTCCCTATTTTTTGCCAGAACAATCTTGATTAAGCCATTACTGATGGACAGCAGGTACGGTAGCTCACACCTTTAACAACGTTTGGAGGCTGTTACAGGGGACCTTGTTTCACATGAATTTTGACTACCTAGTGAGTTTGAAGCCTACTTGGGTCCTAATGGTGTTATGTCTCAACAAAAAAACGAAACAAAACAAAACACCCCACAAAACCTCAACCAATCAACCAACCAATCAACCTACCAATAATGACTATTACTGTTTCTTTCTGAGCAGTGGAATAGCCATGCAGCTAATCAGCCAGCATCAACAATTTAGTACTTTCCAAACCATTTTCTTTAGAAATTAATGTGGGTTATAAAAATGTAAAAAAAATATGTAGAGATCTAGTTTGCCTATGGATGATACAAGGGGGCTACACAATAGAATAGCTGACTAATTTTATAGATATAACAAAAATGTAATCATCAGAGATAATAACAGTACAAGTGTACTATAATTTTTCTTTTATTAAAGAATTTATGTAATGACAATTTTTCTTTCACCTTTACTATCCACAAGTGCACAATTTATGGATCCAGTGCACATCTCAACTCTCAGCTTAAACAGTTTTTCCTTGTGAGCATCTCCTGCTCACCTGGACCCCTCAGATAGAAATGTTCACTTATGGAAGCTAGCTTTCACCATTCCTTGCTATTCTGGAATCCGCGGCTGGGGAGGGCACAGAGCTTGTTTCTGATTTGTACTTAGTTTAGCATGTGGCAAATGCATTGCAGATGCTGCACAAGTATTTATTGAATGAGAGAGGCATGAATGAGTGAATGAGTGATAAATTATCCATTTCAGTTTCCGACTCGATTCAAAGTTATTGCTTTATCATCTTAAGAAGTACAATCTTATGAACTACAGAAGGACTTTTAGATGTATGATAGAGAATTATTTACCATCTTTCTGTTAGAAATAGTTTACATAAAAATCAGTTACTGTTGCTATAAATTAAGAGTATTGACAATTTAGACTAAAATATAAGTAATATATTATAGTTATAGCTAAAAATTAAGACCAATGATATTTCAAGCACAATAGCTTTCTTGACAAAGATAGAAAATGAAAGTAATGAAAAAATTTTTGTCAAATAAAAAGTTTAAATGTTTTATTTCAGAATGTTTTAGAAAATTAAACTGATGTCAGCATCTTGACAATAATATTATGATTTTGAAGAGACAGACTGAAACCAGTGATAGGAAGTTTCGGCCTAGAAGAAGTTGGTGACACATATTGACAATATTTATTTATTTATTTACGTTTATTTATTAATGTGTGTGTTTCCTATGTTTATGTGTATGTATCAATTAATGTACACACACACACACCACACACACACAAACACACACTACACACACAAACACTCAACACACACACACACACACAAAGAGAAAGACAGAGAGAGAGAGAGAGAGAGACAGAGAGACAGAGAGACAGAGAGGAAGAGGGAAAGGGAGAGGGAGAGGGAGAAGAAAGAGGGTGAGAGAGAGGGAGAGAGAGAGAGGTAGAGAGAAAGAGCAGAAGACCTTCTTTCTATCCCTTCTCCACCTTATTCCCTCCGAACAGGGCTGAGCATGGAAACAAAATTCTTTTATGAAAAGACTTCAAATGCAGTAGGAGCCATACTATGTATGCAGTCATACCCTGTGTTAAACAAACAGGTAACAAATTAAATATTCCATTTTAAAAGATACTTTGCAGTTAATTTTATATCCAGCCACTCTGCTGCAATAGCCTTCCTTTATACCAATGAGAAGCAGGTGGAGAAAGAAATTAAGGGAAAAAAGCCACCCTCCACAATAGCCACAAATAACATAAAATATCTTGGAGTATCTCTAACCAAGCAAGTGAAACGTCTATTTGACAAGAACTTTAAGTCTCTAAAGAAAGAAATCGAGAAAGAAGACCTCAGAAGATGGAAAGATCTTCCATGCTCATGGATTGGTAGGATGAATATAGTTAAAGTGACTATATTACCAAAAACAATTTGCAGAATCAATGCAATCCCTATCAAAATTCCACCACGGTTCTTTATAGACATAGAAGGAGCAATTCCCGACTTCCTATGGAATAACAAAAAAAAAAACAACAAAAAACAAAAAACCAAAAAACAAAACAATGATAGCCAAGACAATTCTGAACAATAAAAGGACTTCTGGAGGAATCATTACCCATGACCTCAAGCTGTATTACAGAGCAATAGTGATAAAAACCGCATGGTATTGGTAAAGAGACAGACAGGTTGATCAGCAGAATAGAATTGAAGACCCAGAAATAAACCCACACAGCTATGCATACTTGATCTTTGACAAAGAAGCCAAAATCATACATTGGAAAAAAGAAAACATCTTCAACAAATGGCACTGGTCTAAGGGCGGTCTGCATGTAGAAGAATGAAAATAGATCCATATCTGTCACCTTGCACAAAGTTCAAGTCCAAGTGGATCAAGGACCTCAACATAAAAACAGATACACTGAATCTAATGGAACAGAAAGTGGGGAAGAGCCTAGAACTCACAGAACACCAGTGGCTCAGGCTCTAAGATCAACAATTAATAACAGGGAACCCATGATACTGAAATCTTCTGTAAGGCAAAGGACACTGTCAATAGGACAAAAAGGCAACCTACAGATTGAGAAAAGATCTTTAACTCTACATCTGATAGAGGGCTAATATACAAAATATAAATAGAACTCAAGACGTTAGACTCCAGAAAACCCCAACAAGCCAATGAAAAATTGGTACAGAACTAAACAGAGAATTCTCAACAGAGGAATCTCTAATGGCAGAGAAGCATTTAGAGAAATGTTCTGCATCTTAGTCATCAGGGAAATGCAAATTAATAGGGAGCACCCTCTAAGAGGTGAAGGGGAGGGAGGATGGTATGAATGACTCTGGGAGAGGGGACCGGGAGGGGCAACATTTGGGATGCAAATCAATACATTAATAAATTATATATTAAAAATAAATAAAAACATATCTTGTAATAGGAACAAAAGATACTTTGCAGTTCTAATCTATTATATTTTACTTGCAGGTTTTTACTGGAAAGCTTGCTATGTTACTAGATGGCCCTTTAACTAAGTTGTTAAAATAGTTGGCTTTAAAGGGAGGACAGATTTACTGAGCTCCCAGTTTTGGGGGGCTGCATAGCCCAGTGCCTGCTACAACTCAGTTCTGTTCCAGTTTCCTTGCTGCAGTCAAATCAACATACACAGGAAGTGTAGGAGAGAATGGGGTGGAATTCCCAGTCCTCTTCCAGGGACACTGTCCTGATGGCTACAGACTTCCCACCAGGCCAACGTCCCTATCACTGATGCTCTTGGGGACCAACCAAGCTCTCAGTCACCACAGACCCTCAGGGAACACAACTAAATTATAAAAGCAAGAAATTGCATTAGGTTCAAATACCCTGGATAAATATTTGGTAATCTTGAGTTGATGTAAGTTAAACTATAACTCAGAAATGGCGTTGAACTCAGTGGAAGTGTCTTAGCATGCTCCAACTCAGAGCTGTCTTTCCCTGGATGAGAAATCACACAGACTGCCTCGAGAAAAGTCAAGACAGACTAATTCTAACCATGACTCTGTCAAGCTTCAGTCATTTAAAACACTGAGGCTCCGAGGAATGCGGTCTCATTTCAGCGTCTTATGCATCTGTGTGATTTCTCTCAGCATCTAAAAATCTGACAGTGGATTTTAAGTACGACTGCCTCATATTTAATCCTTTCTCTATACAAAATATTTTTGCCTCTCATTCTCTGATAATTGTTTTCACACACACGCACACACACGCACACACACACACACACACACACTCATACATAATAATGATATTTGTGTGAGCATATCCTAAGGGTTTGCTAAACTTCTAAAGCGATACGTTGAAGAGGTTTCATATACTGATATATCTATCACCTCCTTGTCCATCATTTATTTATTTTCACTGAAAAGTTCTTATATTTTATTAGTGTTTCACATGTGTGTTTATGTGCACCTATGCATACCCTGTATGCATATATATAGATGTCAGATCCCCTATATGTATAGATATCAGATCCCCTATATGTATAGATATCAGATACTCTGTATGTATAGATGTCAGAGCCCCTGTATGCATAGATATCAAATACCCTGTATGTATAGATATCAGATCCACTATAGGTATAGATATCAGATATCCTATATGTATAGATATCAGATCCCCTATATGTATAGATGTCAGATCCCCTGTATGTATTGATATCAGATCCCCTATATGTATACATGTCAGATCCCCTGTATGTATAGATATCAGCTATCCTATATGTATAGATGTCCGAGGGCAATCTGTGGGAGTCAGTTGTCTGCCACGTGGATCCCGGGAATTGAACTCAGGCTCTTGTGCTTGTTGGTCAGCACCCTTACTCACGGAGCCTTCTGGTCAGCCTTTTTTCCGTGTTTCATGGATTTATTTTTATGTGTGCGTGTGTGTGAGGGGTAGGGGGAAGTATTATGTATGTAGGCTTTTAATCCCTAAAGCTGACTTTTTGGGTGGTTGCAAACTGTTAGGTGTGGGTTCTGGGAACCAAACTTGAGTCTTCTATAAGAGCAGCCGGTGCTTTCACCACTGAGCCAGCTCTCCGTCTGCACCCCTGCCCATTCATGTATTCTTTAACTGACTGACTTCAGGGAGAGACTTTTGGGGACTAAACACAAATACACTCATGTAAACTTATTCATTTAAATCAATAAGACAGGTATAGGTTACTAATATATATGAAAGCTAATTTTAATAAATATTCACTGCACACAAAATATCTCTTGAGAATTCACACTTACTTTTTAAGGTTTATTTTTATTTTTAGTAAGTGTGCTTGTTGCCAGTACACATCAATGCAGGTGCCTCTGGAGGCCAGAGGGTCAAAAACCTGCGGAACTGGAGTTAGAGTCAACATTTGAAAGCCTCCAATGTTCTGCTGGGAAGGGACTTGAGTCCTCTGGAAGAGAAATATGTGGTCTTAAGTACTGAGCCATCTCTGCGGCCAGAAATGCATGCTATTTTTAACGTGTCTTACTGTAGTTTAGATCTGTATGCACCTTGCCTTTGATGCTTCTGAATGGTTTTTCCTGATTTCTTAACTGATGTCTATCTATCTGTCTGTCTGTCTATCTATCTACATATAACAAATTATGTATAATTATAATTAAGATTATTAGTATTATACATAATACATGCAAGGTAATTATATAATACAGTATAATATTTAATATAACCGATATTAAATCATATATATACATATATGATTTATATGTATATATACATATATATATGTATATATATATATATATGATTTAGGAACAATTAGTTCCTGGATATTTCTTTGTAAACCTGTTTCTGTTTCAAATGCAGAAGCTCCCATCATGCGTGTTAGGTAAGGTACACAGAGGAAATGTCAATAAACTCACTCTTTAGAGAAAGAGAACTGGTAGTCAGACTGCTCTTTTTTCTTTTTCATATTTTGTCTTTGGACATAGGAAGTGTAAATTGCAACTTGAAAATTGGCAGATGCTCCTTGAACTTGCCCAGATGTAAACATGTGTGTTGTTCTTTGGGGGAGGCAAGAAAATGCTTTGCTGTGTGATAACATTAGTGTTTGGAGCGTGTGGCCCAGTAACCTTCATCTACTTTCTTCAGTGGTTGAAGACAGAGAGTGTGCTTAAAACACTTTTGACAGTAAGTGACTGGCAAACGTACGCGAGTGACAGTCTTGATTTATTGAGGTCTTCCCGTAGGACCATTTTAATTAAGTGCCTAATTTGTATTATCTTCTTGAATCTGCAGAAATGGCTTTGGTATTGACAAAACAGTGTATATCCAGTAGATTTAGTCACCGAAAAATTCCAGGATGAGGATTGAGTCCCACATACAGCGTCCGCAGAGACTCTGCTTTCTATGGTACACTGTAATTTGTCTTTCTACAGTAGAGGGACAGTTTCATATGGCTTCAATTTGGACTGCAATCGTACTTATGGACTCTGTAAGTACATCTCTAAGGTGTAGCCGTGGGGCTACATTGCCAGAAACCTGCCCTAACTTAAGAGTAGCCATTGTTTCTTCTCCATAGTTTTTGTCTGCCCTTGATATTCTATTTCTGAACAACGATCATAGTTCAAACCTTAGTTTTAAATACTGATGAAAAGGACAATTAATTTCATTAGCAAAGGAACGTGTCTCGAAACACTAAAAACCATAGTTAGGAATCACTAGCTTCAGTGCAATCATTTCAGTGAAATTCGGTAAGACTTAGCCTTCATTGTGTTTTCCCCAGCAAGATGATGCAGTTTGTACCATTCTCTCCCTTTCTCCTTCTTTCCCTTTCTCCACCATCTCTCCATCAATTTCCTTCTTCCCTTCTTTCCATTCATTATTAGTGTGTGTGTGTGTGTGTGTGTGTGTGCGCGCGCGCACGCGTGCACGCATGCGCACGTGTGCATGGGAGCATGGTGGGCAAGTCTGGAGTCATCGACAACCTCATGGAGTTTTTTTCCTCACTGACCTGGGCTCACAAGTTGTCAGGTTTCTAAAGTAAGCACAGCTACTGGCTGAGCTATCTTGGTAATCCTACCCACACCCCGTTTTTGAGAAAGGGTCTCACACTGTAGCTGGGGCTGCTTTTGAACTCACAATGTATTCCAGCCTTGCCTTAAACTCACAGCAACCCTTCTGCCTCAGCCTCCTGATTTCTGAGATCACAAGCACGATACGCCACACCCGCAGTGTCTAAAGCTTTCCTTAAATTCAGGTTCCCTCTGTGCGTGTTTGTTTCTCAGGCAGCCATCTGAGCCCCACCCCACCCCCTCCCCCCGCAAAAGGATAAGCTAAAGGGATTGTCGACTATAAAACAAGAATTAATGCATCTACTGAAAAATTTCTGACACCCTTGTGCCCTAATGAACTGCAATTCCAAGTCCAATACACGCTTTACAGATCATTCTCCTCCACATAGCATCCATTATAAAGCTGCCACAAGGAACATAACATTAGTTGAACAAACATCTCAGCCTAATCAAGCAGATGCTCGCCACCCACCACGGCATAGACAGCAGAGATGTGCCTGACGCACTTTCTTTAGTATTCTCAATAGGTTCCTGTGTTTATAAAGGTCCAGAAATACTCTCAGAATTTCTCCTCCATATGGTGCCACGGAAATTGGCATAAGGTTCTTTCTGACAGAAAGCATATATGGCTCTCTTATTTCAGAATATCGAAAGTTTGCCACAAAAGCAAAACTATCAAACAAATGTTAGGACCGCCTTAGGTTCTGTTTAATCTTATCAAACTGATTTTTGTCCTGTATGTGTCAATTTTAGTGCAATAGCAACACATAGAAGACTGTGTATCTCTCTCAAAATTTGGTCCACTTGTTAAGCATGAGTCAATTGAAATTTTCGTGGTCATTTCTTTAAGATGCAGGACATGTCCTTGTTTTGCAGAGGAACAGAAAGACACAGTCACTCTATGGACATGCTCCACATTTTGGTATTTATTACATAAACAAAAGAGAAAAGGAGGAATATCTATGGACAGTTATTGAATAGACATTTTGCTCAGTTATTTAAGTCCCCCCAAATCTCAGAGACCTTTGGGCAAAGGTTATGGTTCCACCATTGCCTCAAACTTTTTCTTGAAATGATTTTGCCCTTTGTGCATTAAACCACAATCAAAACCCGTCAAAGCAGCAAAAAGATCAGCAGCAGCTACATATTTAGTTCATACACTTTATCATATGAAACGTGCAACGACATTCATTCATCCATCTTAGAAATTACATTATGAAAGTGAGCGGCTAATCCAACACTGGTGTTGATTTTGTTGGGTGCACATGCAGTCATCAGCAAGTAATTCTGTATATTTTAATGAAAAAAAAAACCTTTTAAGATATTAGAAGATATCAGCTGGGCGTGGTGGTGTGCATCTTTAATTCCAGGACTTAAGAGAACCCTGGGTTTGAGACTAGTCTGGAACATACATGAGTTAGAGTGTAAAACTGCCTCAAAAACGAAAAAGCAAGCAAACAAGAAAAAAAATAGCAAGAAAATAGTATACCATTTGATGATGTCATTCTTAAATTAAAAAAAAATCAATTTTCAAAAGTGATTGAAAACTAAATGGTACATTGCATAAAACTCAGGTGTTAGGCAGTAAGCGTCGTTCCCTCGAGCTGTCTCCAGATGGTGAAGTTGCTTTCTTAGAGGGTAATGAGGGGATTTAACGTGGGCGCTCAGTGCGAAGCCCTAATATGGCTCCACGTACATATGGTCCCTTTAACCTGGTCGGGACACATCACCAGATACTTCAATTAATGTGCACCAGGGTCACAAAATCCATTTCTTATCAGCCAAAAACACTCAGGCAGTAAATTTTATTCTCAAACCCAATCTCTAAATTGAATCTGTGTACCTAAAAACTACAGTGTGAAGCCCAGCCATTGGGTTTTCTCCGTGATAGCATCTTCAGAAATGGCACACGGCTTTGTGTGCTATATTTAGCTACAATATTTGGTTAGATTCTCATCATCTCAGAGAAAGTCATCATCTCCTCTCATAGCAAATAAAAGTCCCGACTGTTAATTCCTCCCCCGTCTAGGACAAATTCTGAACTCTTCTGACATTCTGGGTCGCCATGATGGCGATTTACTTGGGAGCTTTAACACAACTGCAAAGCGGATCTACGGCGCTGCAAACATAGTCACGTTTCTTGGTGATATAAAGCATGTATCTGAACTATGAGTGTAGAAAAAAAATCCTGTTAATATGGAAAATAGTGTTACCATGCAGTAAATCCCAGAAGAGCGACTTTGCATGAGTTGAGCCTGTCTGGCCAATGTCCTTCCAGATAATCATGTTTTTAATGAAAATTATCTGACTTGAATATACAATACCTTCATGTTTTACATCCAGGTAAAAAAGCCTAGAGCTTTTCCTGATTCAGTTGTTATCAAGGTTCTCCTCCCTCTCCTCTCCCTCTCCTCTCCCTCCCTCCCCTCTCCCTCTCCCTCCTCCTCCTCCCTCTCCCTCTCCTCTCCCTCTCTCCCTCTCCCTCCTCCTCTCCCTCTCCCTCTCCTTCCTTCTCTTCCTCCTAACCTCATTCTCCTGTAATTACAGTTATAAAAATTGTCCTTTCAAATAAGTTCCCCTACCTGTGGTCAGTGGGAACAGTCCAAATAGTTAAACAAGTCTAAACATTGCACCAATCTTGCTTAAGTATTTAATTTTCAGAAAAATTATGATTTCCACACTAGACAAGTATGCTTCTAATTCATTTTTAAGAGCAGCTCAAATGTTAGAGTAATTTATATCCATGGTATATTATATGCATTGTACAGTGGTCTTCTGTCATGAAGCTGGCTAGAGAATAATTAAACTCAAATATAAAATCAGACAAAGGATTGGATGTTTGATTAAAAAAAGAGAACACAAAATCATATCACATACAATCATGAAAGGAATTTCTGATATATTTAGAATTTTTAAACACCTCCCTTGTCATTCTTCTGAGCCAGTAATCTTCCCATTGATGGCATCGATGCTAACCAGAACAGTCATTCTTAGAGGTAGGTGCACTTATGGAATGCTAAAATCCAAATATTTTAAACAATAATTTTTTGTGAGTGGAGAAAGAATTTTTATGTGTTATATTTTTATGAGTGTCAAAAATCACATAACATCATTTGAAATTGTAGAGAGAAAGGATGCCTCATTTCTCCCTTACTTGTGGTCATTTGTTTTATTTCAGTCAAACTTATAACTGGGTAGTAAATTAAATATTAGAATTGTAACAAAATGGAGTCCTTCCCTCACAGTGTGATTATTAATGTAAAAGGGTTAAACATAATCTTCTATAGTTTCTTAGAAATAAATAAGACTCCATGCTAGGTTCTATTTATAAAGGGCTGATTATGAAAAAGAGAGAAGAGTGTGTGAGTTCTATGAAAGTTCTTTTAATAATTAAAGAAAAACTCACAAAGATATATGCAAATTAGAGACAAAGGGGTCATTTTTCTAAGTGCCAATGATTTTATTCTTCTTAGAACTGTGAAAAAGTCAGATTGATAGCATAAGATCAAGCAAAAAAAAATAAACAACAGTCATTTTGATTCTTGGGATTCTCAAAAGACAAAGACCAAGGCTCCATTTCTCAAAAACAGAAGGCACTGGTAGGGTCTGAGTGCCAAGGCTCTCACTGCCTGTGTCAGCACTAGCTTAGTCACTGTCTAAGCTGTGAATAAGTTACCAATGCGACAAACTAAAATCCAGGCCTGATGATTGATTACTTCTGATGAAACAGGAAAACAAAAGGCATATGGGAAAAAAAATCAATATGAAGATTTGTACTACCTGTGTTCATTTTTTATATAATTTTCAGTTGACTATAATGAATATCCTTTATTTTCGGTCAAATATTTGTGTTGAGATTATATATCAGACATTCTCTGTTTATATATACATCAGATAGTGAATAAAATTTAACCAAACTGCTGGACAGAAGCATACATTCCATTCATGGAACTCGTGTGTGTACGTGTGTGTGTGTGTGAGTGTGTGTGTATGTGTGTATGTGTGTGTGAGTGTGTGTATGTGTATTTGTATGTGTGTGTGAGTGTGTATGTGTGTATGTGAGTGTGTGTGTGTGTTTGTATGTGTATGTGAGTGTGTATGTGTGTATGTGTGTGTGTACGTGTGTGTGTGTATGTGTGTATATGTGTGTGAGCGTGTGTGTTTGTGTAAGATGTACATAGTCATACTAGGGTATGTGCACATGTGTGTCTCAGCACGCAGAAGATAAGGACATTCTTGATAAGCCCTCCACCTTGTTTGATCTCTCTCCGCATTTTTTTCTGTTGCCACGATGACTAATGAGAGTTCTGAGAATTTAAATTCAGGTTCCCATGCAAGTGCAGCAGGCACTTTACCCACTGGCGCATCTCAAAAACTCAGAGTTCATAATGACTTGGTAAAGTTAATGTGTGAAAGGCACCAGGTTCTCTGCTATGGCTGTCAGATTGGTGGTTTTGTGGGACTCCTAACTGTGAGAGCAAGTGTAGCTCTCACTCCTTTACTTGCTCTTGAGAATCTTTCACTCCTCTTGGTTTGCCTTCTCCAGCCTCAATATGAAGATGTTTTCCTTGTCTCATTGTATCTTATTTTCCCCTCTGTTTGACTGTTGTGTCCTGGTAGCTTGGAGGGGGAGTGGAAGTAGGGAAGACGGTAGGTACAGAGAGGCTGGGAAGAATGGAGGGGGGTCAGGGTGTGTAGAGAAATTTTAATCCAGAAGCATGGCTGCTCTGGTAAGGGGTCACATCCAAAGACTTTCTAGGTCTATGCTGGAATGCAGACAAGCTCTGGATTACAGTATGATCTGGGTGGAACATGCCCTTAGCACACCCCTTTAATCCCTAACAGTGAAGGTAAGTTTAGTCTGTAGATGGAAGCAACAATGTTTAAAAGTGACACTTAACTGAAGGGCAGACAAAGTCATGAAGCAGAGAGAGATTTGACGGAATGAGTCAGAGACAGGTGATGCTCAACTCTCACAAGAACGGCCCGAGATTGAGTGGGCACTTAGAGAGGGCAGGGAGAGAGGTGTGTGGCAGTTTTACAAAGACAACTAGACACAGGTCAAGACAGAGCAAGCCAGAGAATGAGAAGGAGCCTGATTTGAACATATTACCAAAGTTAGTATGAAGCCAGGCTGAGCAATTCAAGGGAAGCCAAGAGAAGCTGGATTGAGTAAGTCAGCTTTGAAGATCAGTTGTACAGAGGCTAGAAGCCTCCAGTCCTAAGATTAGGGATAGCTTGAATAGAGAAACAAACTCTCTGTGCTGATCTCACACTTTGTGTACAGCTGTCGTATTAGGGAAGCACTTTTCAGGGGAAGCATGTTATAGATTGACAAGACACTTTGGGAACTTCCAAGGACACAAACCAGAATGAGAAACAGTTACCAAGGGTTTTTTGGTCACTACTGAAATGCAGACAGACCTTCTAATGTACTTCAAAAGTATACCTATCTAAAGCAGAATGAAATCACTATGACATGAAAACTATAACTCATCATGAGTAGAATGTTTCAGTCTTACAAAGAATTGGACTTATAAGTTGGGCCTTAGGTAATGCACATTAGGTGATAATATCCTCAAAATTGAAATAACTTAGTTTCTACCCTGAATGCTAACTGATCGCTCTATCCCATTCATTGTGCCTGATACAAAGGTGTGTGTATGTGAGGCAATACTTACTGACCCACACATGCACACATTGCTCAAAGAGCAAACTCACATTTGCACGTGATGGTAATCAACTGGCCTAAGTAGGTAGACAGATGCAAAAAATTGCTTTATTGACTTATGTTTATTATTCAGTGATTAGAGTGTAACACTTCTCTCAATTAAATTTATTATATTTAGTACCTTACATTTAATTACTGTAACTTTAATATATATCTCTGAAAACTGATCCAGAAATTTATTTTATAGGAAGAAGAAAGAAAACAATCTTCTGCTTCATTCCACCCCTAGCTGATTTACAGCACCTGCCTGTAAACATTAAGAGAGATGGTCTGGGTCATGTCGAGCTCAGCAGGAAGCAACATCTTGATGAGCCAGGGTCACGAGAGGGGAGTAGCTAGAGCAAGAAGATGAACATGACTCTTTCATTGGCCATGCCTGCTCCCCAGACAAGCTAAGAAAACAACACTCACATTATTGTGACCACAAAAGTTGCAAGTGATTTAAAAAAATTGAATTCAGTCAAATGGAGCCACTGATTTTCTCCAAAACTATGCTATCACTCATCACCACATATACGGTTCATTTCCATCTTGATGGCTTTATAATATAAATATCACAGACTACTCGTATAATGAAGGTTAGAAAACATGTTGGTAACTGCCTTGTCTAATCTTGAGGTTAAGTAAGAAGGGATTTGGCAAAGGTTTATAACAGTTAAGAAGAGAAATAGGACTATTACAGAAAGAGGTTGTACTGTAGTGACCTAATATCTTGATCATTGTAGCTTGATATATCCTTCACTAATGTGCACATGAACTTTATATTTCTATCTTCTCTATTCTGTGTGCTGACTATTCTTATAGGACAAGCAACCCAGAAATGGGAGGCTTTCATTTTAATCTTCTGATATTTGATTGTTGTCATTTACCACTATGGGGCAGTATGCACAGGAGGTCAAGGGGTAGTGTTGGTTCATTCCTTCTATCATGGTTTCTAGACAACTCAGATTGTTGGTCATTCATGGAAAACATTTCCCATCCAACCCCAAAACCTCTTCTTCTGTTTTTAAATGTTTATAATACTGAAATTCCATCAGCTGATTGCCTTGACACCCTTGCTACTGAAGAGGGACAAGAAGAAAATGTAGACGCAGGAAAGTGAGATTCATGGCAAGTTTAGGACTTCTCTGTGTAGCATGTGTTTGGTACATGACCCAGGCTTTGATATTTTGTCATGCATTCCACTCTTTTATGGTTTAGATGGAAATTTATCATGATTTTCTTGAGCATATCTGTATTTGACATTTTCCCTTGACGCCATCTCCCTCCATTTAACTTTTCATGTTGAGGTTCTCTACTTACTCCCCTTTACAGTTACGCTGTTGTCTTCTCTTAAGAGGCTGGTTATGTTTCCGTGATCCTTGTGAGTTCACTCACAGAGCGAGGTGAAGTTGGCACAAATAACTTGGCTCAGGTTTTTTCTATGAGCCATGATAGACCATTCTCTATAAGAAAATTCAGAGTTTTCTGTGTATACAATTGGGAAATAAATTTTTTTTCTGCATTGTCCCAGTATCATGGGTGTCAGAAAGGCACAAAGTTGGCACCAATTTTCACTGACCAGGGCTCTTTTCTAAGAGGTGATTATATTTCTTTGTGAGCATTGCCATGGCTTTATCTGTGTGAAGCAAAGGTAGAGGACAGTCTCCAATATATATACTCTTTGGAAAATCGTGTATCTACCAGTCACCTAACATTTCATCCCATTTATTGAAAAGTACAGAGTGCCCTCATCACAAGGGCAGTTCACCATCTTAACGCATTCATCTTTGTGTGTAGTGAGTGACCCCTGTGGAGCTTCCAGGAGCTGAGTCTTCAGTATTGGCCTAATGCTCTTCTCTGAGTTCTCCACTTTCACTGTGAAGCTCTTTGGCTTCCAAGAGTGTCTGGAAAATGATTAAATACATGCATTTCCTATACAACCTTTACCAGTACACTAAAAGTTATACACATTGTTTAGTTTCCTGTTACTTATGTTTGTTGATTGTCCATTTCACTGACAATATTGTGTATAGAAGAAAGGAGGTGGGGCCAAGTTAGAATTAAAGCTATTTACTTTTACTTCAGTGAGATTAGTTTCCCTATTTAAAGATCTACCTCATTAAGTCATTTGAGATTGTCTACAGAAATTCTTTGAATGTGTTTTCACTAACAAGTTATGAATTTATAAACAGGGATAATACTGACTCATACTTCTGAGAGATATTATGGCAATTGAATCCATGAATATGTGTAAAGTATTTAGGGTAGTGTCTAACTTGCAGAAAGCATTAGCATTAGCATTAGTGTATCATCTATTTTGTTTTTAAGCTATGAGCTTAGAACAATTTGAGCATTATAAAGATTAACTCATGGAGAAGAGAAAATAAATAAAAAATAAACGACAGGATGTGTGTGACTTATTACTACCCTTTAAATGGGCTCCAGGTAACAGTCACTCATAGAACAAAGGAAATAGCACCAGTGCTCCAAAATAAATTGGGAAGATTAACGGATCCAAAAAGAGTAGAGCTGTGACACAAAAAGCAGGACTCTGGGTGCGATGGTTATTTTATAGTGTTAGAGGCACTGTGCTTTTTAAAAGATGGATTCCTATCTGATAGAGGGCTAATATCCAAAGTATATAAAGAACTAAAACACTAGATATGAAGAAATATAACCCAATTAAAAAACACAGTACAGATCTATGCAGATAATTCTCGAAAGAGGAAATTCAAATTGTTGAGAAACATTTAAAGGTATATAATTAGGGAAATGCAAATCAAAATGATTCTGAGATGTAATCTCATACCTCTAAGAATGGCTAAGATCATAAAACAAGGGAGAGCTCATGCACTAAGGCTGTGGAGCAAGGGGAACACTCAATCTCTTGTTGGCGAGATTGAAAACTTATCCCTCCACTACGGAAATCCCTGGGGCAGTTCCTCAGAAAATGAGGAATAGATCTAACCTCAGCATCTAACTATACCAATTGTGATGGCTATTCCTGGTTGTCAACTTGACTATGTCTGGAATGAACTACAATCTGGAAATGCTAGAAATGGATCCGTGATCCAGATCTTGAAGCTGGAAGATTCAGTCTTTTTATCTGGATCTTGAGGCAGTAGCCATGAAAAGCTTAGCCAGGCAAGATGTTACATGTCTTTAATCCTAGTAGACAGAGGCAAGCAGATCTCTTAGTTCAAGGCCAGCCTGGGACAGAGAAAGTTCCAGTAAAGAGATGTCTAGGTCTGGGTGTGGTGGTATACCTCTAATCTGGGCTCTACCTTTTGCTAAAGGCCTGTATAAGCACAAGGTGTGGAAGAAGGAAGGGTTCCTCTTTGCCTGCTTGCACGTACCTGCCAGCACATTTGTTAGAACCCACTTCTTTAGGATTCCAGCTTATACACAAGACCAACTGAAGCAACCAGCCCTGTGGGACTGAGCAACTACTCAATTCTTGGGCTTTCCATTCACAGCTGGCCATTGTTGAGTTAGTTGGACTGAAGATTGTAAGTCATTCCCATAAATTCTTTTAATATATAGAGATATTCCATAAGCTCTGTGACTCTAGAGAACCCTGACTAGTACACCAATCTTGGGTATATATCCAGGGGATGCTTGATCCTCTCACATAGCTACTTGCTTCCATGCCTATTGATTTTCCATTCATAATAGATAGAAATTGAAAACAGCCTAGATGTTCCTCGATGTAAGAATAAATAAAGAAAATATGCTTTACTTGTATAATGGAGTTTTACCCAAGCATCAAAAATAAAATCATGAATTTTTCAGATTAAAAATGGAACCAGAAAAATAAAATCTTCCTGAGTGAGGTAACCCAGATTCAGAGAGAAAAATATAGTATATACTCGCTTATTTGTAGATATTAGCTGTTAAGTTAATGATAATTCATTAGTGACAATTAAGTTAATGACAATTCAGAGTACCGCAGAATTATTTATTGAGTAATGAAAAGTCAGAGGGACAGATAGATATCATTAGGCAAGGGAAATAGGATAGAAGTTATGAATGGATGGGTGGGTGGGAGGGTAATGGGTGGCAGGCAGAAGGGAGAGGTGGATGAAGGAGGAAACACAAGGAGATACAACTAAAATTAAGGGTCATTTGGTGGGTATTACGGAAACTTAATAGAGAGTAAAAACTTCCTAAAATACATGCATATACAAAAGTTATCTAACTGCAATCACCAAATAATAAGAGAAACACACCCAAGTGGCCACCTCTTGCCACTTCTAGTTGTAAGTAAATGGTATTTCCAGTTTCGAGACTGTGTTACAGCTGGTTCAGTTTTCACCAGAGAGCTCCCATGAAAATTTGCCAAAATCTAGGCTGTTGTCAAGACCACAGGTTGGTCTCCACAAACTAACCGTAAGGCCCCATTGCTGAAGACAGCAGCCACACAACTCATTGAACATGGAGAAACTGAACTGATGTGCATATCGAGCCTTCACCCCTGCCTACTAGCAACTTTGGTACAGAGAGGTACTCTGCAGGCTATCAACAAGAAATGTAAGCAAGACAGCCACAAACTATTTGCTCAACAGTGAGCCCTATCTACAAGATACAAGGGCAGTGGTGGCCCAAATCTTGTGGGAGTAACCAACCAATGTCTGATTTGACTTAAGGCTCACTTCCGGAGAGGGAACCAACACACAATACTGCTTAGGTAGCCAAGAGCCTGAGACTAGATAGCCCAAGGCCTACCCAGATAACTCGAAGCCTCCATCAAATTCTTCTGCTTAGTGCTCAGGGATCCATGAAGAAAGGGAAGCAGAAAGAGCGTGAGAGCTAGAGGGACTGGAAACCACATGAAAAAGACCTTCTAAATCGACATGATGAAATCACATATGAACTTACAGAGACTGGGGCAGCATCTGCACGGTCTATACTGTTGTGCTGTGAAATGGTGAAATGACTGTGAACCCCAAAAGACCACCAAGGAATCAAACACGATGCAGTTGCATTAGGGTCTCAATTCAAGCTTGAGCTTGGGCTTTCCTCAAACCCTGACACATCAGGAAGGGGGAGCCCTGAGCCCAGTTTCAGCCAAGCATTAAAAGAAGAAAATATCATCCTGAGTGAGGTAACTCAATCACAGAAAAACACACTTGGTATGCACTCATTGATGAGTGGATATTAGCCAAAAAGCTCAAATTACCCAAGATGCAATCCACAGACCACAGGAATCTCAAGAAGGATGATCAAAATGCAGATGCTCCCACTTTTTCTTAAAAGGGGGAAAAATATCCATAGGAGGGCATATGAAAGCAAAGTTTAGAGCAGCAACTTAAGGAATGGCCATTGAAAGCCTGACCCACATGTGGCCCATATAATTACAGCCACCAAAACTAGATAAGACTGATGAAGCTAGAAAATGCATGCTGAAAGGGACCGGATATAGATCTCTCCTGAGAGACACATCCAGAGCATGTCCAATACAGAGGTCAATGCTAGCAGCAAACCACTGAACTGAGAATAGGACCCCTTTGGGGAATTAGAGGAAGTATTGAAAGAGTTGAAGGAGCTTGCAACCCCATAAAAACAACAATGCCAGCCAACCATAGCTTCCAGGGACTAAACCACTACCCAAAGACTATACACGGACTGACCCAGGGCTCCAACTGCATAATAGCCTTGTTGGTGCACCAGGGGAAGAGGAAGCCCTTGGTTCTGCCAAGGTTGGACCCCAGTGCAGGGGAATATGGGGGGCAACAAGGGGAATGTATGGGGGGATTACCCATATGAGGGAGGGGAGGGGAGGGAATGGGGGCTTACGGACAGGAAACCGGGAAAGGGAATAACCTTTGAAATGAAAGTAAAGAAATATATGTAATAAAAAATTTTTAAAAAGTATGAAGGTTATCTAACCTGGTACACATCTGATTGAGGAACATTAAGGCCTTTAATATAATTGGCTGCTGATGGGAGCCAAAGCATAAACTTCACTTCTGTTTTCCTCTTGATTGGTGGTTGTTAGGCAGGGGCAGGCTTGAAACTTGGGGGTACAAATTTGTTGGAGGACTAACCTGGAGATTGTTGTTAGGTGCAGGTCTTGTGGGAGTGGAGGGGTGGGGGAATCTGGAAACTAGTGCTAGGTACCGACCTGTTAGTTTACTTGAATTCAAACTTAGGTCGGGTTCTCTAAGATGGAGTTTGAACCCCAAAAGATTTGGTCTCTCAATACCAAATGTTTATATATATTTTGGATCTTTATTTTGTCTCTTCTCTTAGGCTCTTTTTCCCTGATTGTGTGTTTGTCCAATTCTGACCTACTAGTTTTTGTTTTATCATATATAATATTAATATAATATTCCATCATATATTCTAAAAGTTATATATTTGTATGTACATATAGATATGCTGTATATAAATGATACAGAAGATAGTTACATTCAGAATCAAAATGTATACATTGAGTTTAGGGGAGAAAACTGGCTGTAGTAAGGGGCTTGCCCTGAAGGCACAAAGACCCAAGTTCAGTCACCAGAACCTAATGTCAGCATCATGGGGCTGCAGACACAGTGATGGATGCCCAGGGCCTCCTGTCCTTCTTGGCAAGTTTAAAGCCAGTGAAAGGTTCTCTTTTTAAAAAGTAAAAGAAATTCACACACGAGATGGATGGCATATGAGAAATGACCCTTGGCTGCTACAAGCATGTGCACACATCATGTACCCACAGAAGTATACATCGCCCTCCTCACTTATCAGGTAAATTATATTATAATCCTGAGTAGCTTGTTCATTTTCTAATGAGAGACAGAAAGAGTGGATCTGGAAGGGAGGGGAGATGGGGGGGAACTGGGAGGAGTAGATGGAGAGGAAACTATGGTCAGGATAAATTATGTGAATGAGAAAAATATCTATTTTCAAGAAAAGAGAGGGAAGTGAATATTTATTTGCCTGTCTTTCTCTCTCTCTCTCTCTCTCTCTCTCTCTCTCTCTCTCTCTCTCTCTGTGTGTGTGTGTGTGTATGTGTGTGTGTGTGTGTGTTCCACCAGTGTGCTGTGGCTGGAGGATGGCTCAGTGGTCAGCAGCATTTGCTGCTCTTGCAGGGGACATGAGTTCAGTTCCCAGGAGTCACTTGACAACTCAGAGTTGGTAGTCGCAGTTCCAGTGGTTCAGATGCCCTCTTCTGCCTCCCGCAGGCATTCCATGGACGTGTGTACACACACAGGGGGAGGCAGTCACACACATAAAATGTACCGTTTTAAAAAGGAAAGAAGGAAACAGAACAGCAGGGAGCGGCCATCTGGGAGAAGGTCAGGAGAGAGCTTTCAGAGGCTCTATGTTCTCTCCTTAGACCATGCAGGTCCTGGGATTGGGACTTGTGTCACTGAACTGGTGAAGCCATCTTGTTGGCCACAGACACTGTTTTATGAAATGTGTTGGTTATTCAGCTAGAGGCAGGACCTGATTGCTTTTCCTAGGTTGATTCAGGCTAGACATATTCCAAGCTAGGAAAAGATGTTTACACATGTGCACAAACTGTCCACATTGCATCCTCCCTGACACTTCCTGTCCCCACCTGGGACAATTGTTTGTCTCGTTCACTTTCCGCTCAAGCCCCAAACATCGCTCTACTTAATGAAGGTTCCTGTCAGGAGGGAGCCCGTCTCTCACATCCATCCTTACACCTACACCAGCCCTGTACTGTACCAAGTGTATGCTTTACACACACACACAGAACCCATAGGCACCTCAACCTTCTCCCTTTACTTGCTTTTCACAGTTTCTCCCTCACTTGAGGGTGAATATTCTCCTCTTTACTAGACTTGTAATAGTTGTGCATTGAAGTGTGTTGGGATACATACTTAGTAACAGTGTAGATAGCAAAACAAAGAAATCTTGTTATGGGATGAAATGACTCAACAATCTATGAGCCTTTTATGGTACTCTAAAATTTGTACTCATATTTCTTCCTTTCTTAAAAAAACCTCTCAAATATCTAGACATGTAAATTTTCAAATAAACCATGAACATTATCATACTATGTCTATTAAAGTAGCTTATTTCTGTTCAAAATATTACTTTATAGGCACACCTTTAAAGACTGTGCTACCCTAAGTATGTCTGTCGGCTAAGAATATGTTAGTATTCTCCATTATTAGAAATTCACGGTCCGAGGGTCTGAGTGCCGACACTCCCAGCTATTCCTAGGGAATATGGAGCTCACATCTTTATGCCTCTGTTTTGTCATATGCAAAAGACTGTGGTGTAGCTAAATCAATGCTAGTGTGCCCAGTTACAAAAGAGTGCAGAAAGCAAAACACAGACCATGTTTACAAAATTTGTCCTTAAAACTGGAGGCTTTCTGTATGGCATGGAAATCCACGACACATGATGTGTCACACGAATGCGTCGTTTTTATATCAGCCTTTGGTAGGTTCTTTCACGTTTGCTTACTCTACCCTGTAGGTTGATTTTTTTTTAATCTGAAGAATTTATCATATAACTCAGAGTCATATTAAGATTTTGCAATGCCTCCATTCTTGCTAATAGAATCAGGTCCTCTGCATGAACATCCTGCCTGGCCCTACAGTTAATGTGTTCTACCTCCATGCATGAAATACTTGGGGCATCTGAAAAGCTTTAGATATGTTCAACTTCTAGGTCTTGTTTCCTGCTTCTTCGAGCTTATTTTATTCCAGGGCAGCAGAGATTCGCGCTATGGAAGTGGTTCCGGATCTTCTTTACTGGCCATTGTTGTACGGTTGCCCACCTTCTCATTGCTGCTTTGGACGCCTTGACCGATTTAATTTATGTTTCTATTCTCCGCCTCAGTGTCACTCGTATGCTCCCCCATTCCACGGGTTCACTTGTATTCCTACTCTTTATAGCCCCACTTCACAAGCATTAATACAGACCTTTAACTGCCCCATCACACACTTTCTATGTCAGAAACTCTTTCTTGTTTATACCTTCAGACCAGGGCAGTGGAGTATTCCTAGCAAACTACTTATGACTAATAAAGCCCCAGAACGTAGAGGAGAACCTACCTACTACTGCTACTTTCTTATACAAGAAAAATTTCTAGCTGGATCCTGATATATATATTTATATATATTTTATATATATATATTTATATATATATTATATATATTAGACATAATATATATTATCTCTAATAGTAATTCGATATTACTGATATTTATCTATATATCTATAGATCAGCATATATATATATATTATATCTGTAATAATTAAAGAAAATGTTACAGCTGGCAAATAGGACAACCTGGCGAAACAATTGTCTCCATCACGTCTTGGCTGCATCCCTTGATTTCTTCTTCAAAGGTAAAAGAGACCATGAACAGGGGAAGTTTTTTACTGACTCCTGCTTTGGAATCCATGCGCAGTAATTATTATTAATCTCAGTTATGACAGGTTAGAGCATACAGATGGTAAAGGTGTTCAATGGATAGATCTGTTTAGTAACAAGGTGATTGGGTGAGATTAATTTATTACTGCTAAATCCTGTTTGCTGGAAGCATGTAAGCTGCGTTCCGTGTGACTCGCTTCAAACCAGCTCTTGTTGTACAGTTAGTGAAACTACATCATCACCAAAACATGTGTCTGATATTTAAAAAAAAAATAAATTCTGTATTGATCACCGTCATGTGATTGCTGTGATACTGGAAAGAAGAAAAAAAAAAGACTCCTACTTTGAAATTATTTGGCCTCTTTATAGCTGATTCCAGATATTTCTTACTGACACAGTGCCAACCATGCCAAGATACATGGGGAATATATCTATTTAGAGATGAAAAAAATCCAACAAAAAGATCTTCACAGTCAACACAAAACCTATACTTTTCAGTAATTGAAAATGTACTGTTTTAAGTTTAATTAGAGAGAACATATTAGCACATCGACTGAAAAAGATGTTGAAAGGAAGAAAATCAGTCTGTAGCACTTGTAGAAGATATTATGAACTCAGATAACGACCCCTGAATCAAGTGAATACAGGGCTTTCTTAAAATGGAAAGGACACATAAGTTTAAATCATTTTTAAAAAGACAAATAATTCCCACTGCCAATTGTGTTCAGATGGAGAAGAAATTTCAAGTCACAGGACCTTCAACATTTTATTTTTCTCCCAAGAGAAACTATTTTACTCTTTTTTTTAGGCAGCCGGTGCTGAGACTATGTTGCCTATCGAAACATGTCTTTTTCAAAGGATGAAAGTCAGGATTGCCAGCTAGTTGGTTGTCAGAGACCCAAGCCAGACAGCAACAGTATCTAAATAACAGAAAGGCGATGGTGTTTATAAGTGCTACAGCACAATTTGCAATGATTAGTGGGAGAGCATGCTGACATATCGAAAGCAGTATTTTGAAGGTCATTCAGCTATCAGCTTGCTTTAATGCTATTCAATTAAACACACACTAAAAAATCATGATTATTTATGGAAAGTATTTTGTAGTACTTGTAGAATAGTACATTACAAATTCTGGCTGGCTGTAGGAACAGAAACGGCTGATCTAATGCACCATTACGCAAACTGCATCTTTGCGGTACATTTTTTTTAAGCATTAATCTAATTATGATGAGGTTTGGATTTTACTGTATACGGCGCATTTAATCTTTTTAAGAGCCTATCAAGCTGAATCACGAGATGCAGCTTGGTTATGCTATAAGCAACAGCATGCAGTATTAACAGAGCACAATGTCCTAGCTTAATTAGAAAAAGTCCATGTGATCTTAAATACATTTAGGCGGCCAATACCACACAGCTCCAATATGAACTTAGTGTTTAATTGTATTTGAAGCTAATTTATCTGACCTGTGACATTTTCCTGTCTTCTCTGTCTCTCTGTACAGAACGCTTCACTAATAACCTACTTGAAAGTAGCCTCTGTTGAGGATGGTGGGGGACAAGAAAGAGGAAGAGTCTTGTTGGCCAGGAGAAACACCGGCTGACATGATCACAGGCTGGAACTCACCCCAATTTGGTTGTCGGGTGGAGTTCATCCTGTCCTGTCAATTCCTTGAGCAGTACCTTACAAAGACCCCTCCCATCTGGCCTCCACCATGATATTCTTTGGGCAGAATTAACAAATAGAGAAGAAGCTATTTTAAATTCCCTTCTCTCCTCCTCTCCTTCCTTTCATGCTGCTACCCCATTTCTGTCTCATTTCTTTCTTTTTCTTTCCCCTCTATACCTCTCTTTCCGCTTGTCCTTCCCTTCTGAGAGGCTCTGTTCTGACCAGGCTGCCAGACCGTCTGTAATCTTTCTTTCTTTCTCTCCTTCTGATTACACGTGTGCACTACACAACTCTGTTTCCTACCCTTAACATCAAACTTGACGTTAGGCAGTTAACGACCAGAGAAAACATCTAAGAAGCCAATAGAGACTGGCCTTGGTGAGCTTTCAGGCTATTTACTTTCTTCTTTGAGCCATGACTTCGCCTTAAGGCCGGAGAAATCTTTACCTTCACAAATCGTGATGCCATTGCCAGTGTAGCCCGTACTGCAGAAGCAGGCTGCCACTTCGTCCAGCACTTCACACTTGGCATTTGGGAGACACGGTGTCTTGCAGTTCTGTGTGTAGAAGCGATTCAGCAAAGTGGAGAGACCCACTAGAGAAATCAAGACGTAGACCTTGTCAAAAACAGCAGACGTCCATCCCTCCCTGTGCTAAAGGCCAATACCCCACAAATGCTCGTATTATCTTGCATCTAGACAGGTGAATTATAAAAGTTCTCCAATGACTCACCTAGCTAAATCACAACAGAAAAATGACCACAACGACAAATTAAGGAATATATCCTGAAAATATAGGTAAAACTACAACGGGACGGAGAATCCAGATTTTATAGTTAAAACCATGCGTGCATCACACCCTGGAAACTCTGTATCTTCACTGAGGTGAAATGGCTACCTCTGAAGGTGCTGCAGTGTCACTTGGCTCTGGGAGTCACCTTTCTGTCCAGAATAGAGAGAAACTAAATATCTGTGTCTCTTCAAGGCAAAAATTTGAAGATGTCACTTGTCACATGTAGGAGAAGAAATGCACATCCCTTCCCTTCTCCCGATGTTCTGTCAATTGTCATTCTGCTCTTTCTCCAACACACAAAAAAATATCTTTTACAGAGTCGGAGAAATGAAACAATTCAGCACACTGTTGTAAGATTGGCCTCAGACACAAAACACCTGACCAACATGAAAAACGATACTATGTTTTGGGGGACTGTTAAGGAATGACAAGCAAAGTCATAGAGTGTTTTTGTTGTTGTTGTCGTCGTTGTTGCTGCTGCTACTGTTTTTCTTTCTTTCTTTTTTTTTAAATTGTCTTATTCTAGGCCCACTTAAGAGTAAGCGTGGTAGGGAACAGGGATGAATCACAAAGCCATTGTTTCGAAAACAGTTATCTTAGATAAATTGTCCTTATCTGGTACCAAGAGATTCTTACGAGGTCAATTCTAAATCCCAGCCCCACATAAAACTATATGTACTTCCTAAACCCGAATTAATTTGCCTTCAAAGAAGTGATTTATTACGTGTCCCCAGGCATCACCAAAAACAGATTTTTAAATGAACCCAAAGTCCAGGCAGGCAGTAGCCGTAAAAATGTCAGGAAACTTCTCTCAAGCATTTGCCACTTAGATTCCCAGGTTTCTAGGGGATGGACACAAGAAAGGTCAAAGCTGAGACTTCCGGGATTTCTCCATGAAGAAAAAGGGTAATAGTCCTGGATCGTGGATTGCAAGGTCCAGAGTGGAAAGGCCAAGCAGAAAAACATCCTGTGAAAGCCTGAGTCTGTTTTCCTTGGAGACCTTGCCAGACACTTGACTCTTGAACCCCAGCTAGTGAGAAGTCGCCTTCCCTGGTTCCCTGCAGGTGGGCGCTGTGCTGCCTCCCAGCCCAGCCCAACTCACCTAGAAGCAGGAGGAGTCTCATTGGAAGCCGGGTGGAGCTGGCTGGCTCCGCAGAGCGCTGAAGGCAAGAGTTGGGGTCTGTCCTGGAGCTGGGCGGGCGCGGCAGGGTCCCGCTCAGTCCCCTGTGACGCACAGCTTCCTCCTGTCACTTTCCGGCCTCTTTTGTGTGAATGCGTGCACAGCCCAGACTCTGCAGGCCACGTCCGGCCGCCAGGCCCCTTCACCCAAACAGCCTGGACTCTAGTCTCAGCCTGTGGTGACAAACTCCCTCTAGATCACAGATGGGACTCTGTGGCTTCATATTGCTCCAGGAGCAGCCACCAGAGAGCCCTCAGAGCTTGTGCTCTCAGATCTCACAGACCCATTAGGAACTCTATTTCAGCAGAGAGCACACCGCAGAGGGCCCCCACTGCCTATCTGTTCCCTGGTTTCAGTTCTGAAAGGAAAAGGCTAACATTGGCAACAGGGGCCCATTTTGTTAGTGCTGCTCTGTTTTAACCCGATGGGAGATTCAAGGACCCAGGAGAAAAACTGTGGTTAAAGAAAGAGAGTGAAAAGTAAAGAAACAAGTAAGGTCAGCTTCCCAGCTGAAGACTGCGAAGGACAAAGTGTTCTTTTCTCTTTTCCAACTTAATGTCAAGTCCATTTCACCGCAGCGCCCCTTACCCATCCAGCGCCTGTACGATTTGTGCATCATATCCAAGTTCCCTCCATTTGTTGACGCATGAATCTATTGTGTAAATGACTATCTTTCAGACTGGAGAATCGAAATGGCACAAAGATCTTAGGAACCAGAGATGACCAATGCCAATTCACCTGGAAGATGACAGCACACACCAGACCCTTCCAGTTTTCTCCAAAGAACTGTTACAAAGTGTAGCTGCCACAAGGCAGGGCAAGTGTTGCCAACACAAAAACCACCTCCTATCATTTTGCGGGCTTTTTGTTTTGCTTTGTTTTTTGGTATATTTCTGTCTTATTGGTTTTTGTTTGTTTGTTTACTTGTTTTGGTTTTCATTTATTTGGGTGGGGAAGAGAGGAGAAAATTATGTGGGCAGGGAGATAGGGAAGATGTGCGAGGAGCAGGGGGCGGGGGGGCCTACTCAAAACTTCCAATACATGAATGAAGGAATGAATAACTAAATAGGCAATTACTCAAATAGAAAAATAATTCTAGCATAAAAAATTACAAGTAACTTGCAGACAAATTAATTTATAAAAGTGGAAGTTAGACACCCATTGACCTGAAACATCGGCCTGGAACAGTCCGGGAGATGAACCATACAGACAGACGCACAGGGAGTCTGGGGTAAACCCGATGTCATGCGCATTGACTGAGCTGGGGATGGCATGAGTTTATGTGAGTGTCAACAGTTTATCAAACCGAATGCTTAAGCTTGGTGACCCCACTGTGTGTAAGCTAAGGAAACCATTCGCTTGAAGGTGACGGTGACGTAAAGAAATAGCTGAAGCTCCTTCTGTCAGCATACGCCATTTTACGTTATGAAGTAGGGCACAACTCTGACCCATCCAGTGTTTATCTGATGACTTCTGGGAATCTACATTTCACACAGAGCATCTTCCCATAATGAGCATCCGTGTCCCTCAATGCCAGGGCACATACAGTGATGGGGCGTGATCGAAACCAGTCCCCAAGGTGCAAGGAAAGCTAACGGTTGGAAGATCTGTTCCTCGTCCTTCACGGTGCCCCTGAGGCCCTTTCGGGCTTAATGTATGGTACATAAAATAAATAAATGTGTGAATAAATAAGGTTCCCGAGAGACATCCCACCACATGTAAAGAAAATGAAAACCAGAATGTCATGAGACCTCCCCACGGTCCCACAGATAGCCCAGAAGCTGGTCTGGAAGATAGATATTTATTTTGCTCCAAGCCCAGGTTGTGGTTGGCTGGTCCTCACATAGTCTTTTTCTCATGATACTTCCCTTTGTAGATTGCACTGGAGAATGCTAGTCAGGGAGTTTCAAAAGGTGATTACTTAAGCGCTTGGATTTCATGAAAGAAAAGTGTTTACTAATTTTTATAAAATCATTTCTTTATTCTCTTTTTCTATTTTTTTAAGCACAGGATAGCAATATAGCGGAGAATTCCAGGACCATGTGAATGCTGAAGCCCAAGCAGCTTTCAAAGGAGAGGAGCAGTCTCCACATAGCTGAAGAAACAGCCTGTAACTGCCTAGGCTAGCCCTGCATGCTAATGCTCAGAGGCACAGACAGGCAGATTCCTGAAAGAGCTGGACCAAGCCAGAATGTTCTGGCTGATTCGATTTGGCCATGCCAGGATGCCACGGCTTGGTTAGAGTGCTTTGATGGAGGGCATGGAGGTTTTCAAGTTGTTTTAGGTGGGAAAGGTTAGATCCTTTTATAAACTCAGGAAGGCTAGGATGAGGACTCAGAAAGGACAAAAAGAAATGAGTGTGGCTTCCTATCTGAGCCAGGAAATGTGGTGTGAGCTTCTTAGGTCCAGAGAAACTGAGTTTCAGTGTACATACACAGAATCTAACTTCAAAGGGCTTAAATATAGAAACTCATTATTTTCAGACAAAAGTTATACACTGAGACACAATACCTATTTTAAGAAGTCATTAACCTAAAATAATTTACTCCACCTTTCTGCCACACATGTTCAAACTTTAGCTTGTTCCAAAGATAACAGAAGATAATAAAATCTTTGAAAATGTTATTCTTGCAAAAAAAAATAACAAGAGCAAATTAAAACTCGAATATTGTATAAAATGTGTTTTCTCTCCGTGCGCTCTTATTAATCTGGAAGCTAATTTATACTTCAAAAAATGATTTTATACAAAGAGCAGAGGGTTTAATGATGCTTGTAGTTTTACGATCGCCCATTGTGAGATCAAAATCATTTTAAAATGCATTGTTTGAGGAAGTCTGCATTGTGGAAAGGGAGACACGAGTTCACTGTGGAACTGTGAATCTATTGTCTGTACAGTGTTTCAGAAAGACACTGACATTTTTGAGAATTTTCAATAAAAATATTGTGTCACTGAAGGAAAGCATATTTTAAAAGGAGCAATTACAAAGGAATTACGTGTGTGTGTGTGTGTGTGTGTGTGTGTGCGCGCGTGCGTGTGTAAATGAATTCCCGAATAGTGTGCCTAATGCAATAAGAAGGTCCTTGTGCAGCTGGGGTTACAGGCATGTGTGTGCTGCCTATGCTAGCTTCTGGGGACGGAACCTCAGTCCTCTGCAAACGCAGTGTGTGCTCTTAACTTCTGAGCAATCTCTCCAGCCTTATGTTCAAGTTTTGAAGACAGCAATCACCCAAGACTTCACTTTGCTTAATGTATAGCCTATGGAAAGAAGCCAGCGATAGGCTTCCTGTCTGACTGTGCTTTTGTGCATTGGTTCGTTCTATGACAAAGTGTGAGGTCTCAGTACTTGATGTTAGTTCTATGTGTGAAAGCCAAAACTAACAGGAAAGTTTTGAGATGTTCCTGGGAAGGGTAGACTTTGTACTGGAAGATTTTTGCCGTGAAAGTCTAGGCTTAGCAGTTTGAACTCATACAGAGTAGACTCTGGGAGAATTGCTACTTAGTTGGCCCCGTGATGTGGAAGCAGCGACATGTCCCTGCCAGAGGACTGCGTGAAACAATGTGATACATACTGCATACCAACATGTCAGCTTGTAACATTCAACACCCCTGAATAATACGGGACATCAGTGTGCAGTGGGTATGAAGACATTCTCCACAGCCATGTCTACGTTCCCGCAAAGGCTAGGAAAGGAGTGCTCTCTCTACCCCTTCCTTGTGCCTTAGTTAGGCTGAATTTTCCCTTAGAGCCTATCTCGTGCTTGGATTCATCTCTAGCCCTGTGACTATTGCTCTAAACATTCTTCATTCTCCATCTATTGAGTTCGCTAAAATTAGTGAGTTTTTGCCTCCAAAGTATGCGCTGAAGCAATTCCTTATCACTTCACACCATGTATTTCTTTAGCTCACTAGGATACATGTTTCTATGGGGAATTTTCCAACGTTGTTCCATTGTGATTTTGAGGTTACTCTGGGATAAGCGACACTTTCTCAAATAGAAAGCAAGACAATGTACAAATGCAACATTCACACACCCCCCACTTGGCATGCATGCCACAGAAAAGCAAAGAAAGAAGGAAAGTGAGTTATGTGTGATTTTTTTGATACAGTGTAATTCATCTTAAAACCTTCAGCTGTTTGACTAGTATCTGAGTGTACACAGCGTATGACGGCTCTCAAGAATGGCTAAGGACTGAGGGGACAAGGTTGGCTTGTCTGCCTAAGATTATTCTTAACCCAGTTTCTTGCAATACAAAGGTCAGGGGTCATAGTTCTGTAGTTACTTCTCTCATACACGAAACCGCCAGGGTTGTGATGCAAATTAAACAATGGCTGACTGATAGATGCTGTGGCACTTGGGAGGCTGAAGCAGAAAGATTGGCTGGGGTTCTAGGCTTGCCCTGCCTGCAGAGTGGGTTCCAGGCTAACCTGGGAGATAGTGTTGTAGCCCAGCAACAGGACAGCAGAGTCAGTGGTGTGCACTGACTGCCTCAGTTAAGTAGATGCATCTGTACAGTAAAGCGCAGTAAAATTGGTTCAAAATATCGTTTTGTTTTGGGAAATTAGCTATAAATGCTTGCCTTGGGTGTTTTCAGTGTTCCAGATGCATTTTATGTCACTGGGGCTGCAGAGGATAAATTTGCCACAATTAATTACAGCATCATCAATAACAAAAACAAAGCAAAACAAAACAAAACAAACAAGCAAACAAAAACCACAGCTAACCTTAGTTACATGAACAGAAATTCAGTTCCGGGATGGACTGTGGAGCCCTGCTCTCCTCTGTCTCTTATTCACTTTTTTAAAAAATTGGATATTTATTTATTTACATTTTAATGCTATTCCCTTTGCTGGTTTCCCATCAATAAACCCCCTATCCCATCTGCCTACCCCTTCTACTATGAGGGTGTTCCCCCAAACAACCGGGCACCCTCCTCCCCGCTCCGACATTCCCCTACACTGGGGTGTCCAGCCTTGGCAGGACCAAGGGCTTCTCCTCTCATTGGTGCCCACCAAGGCCATCCTCTGCTACATGTGCAGCTGGAGCCATGGGTCTGTCCATGTGTATTCTTTGGATGGTGGTTTAGTACTTAGGGGCTCTGGTTGGTTAGTACTGATGTTCTTATGGGGTTGCAAACCACTTCAGCTCCTTCAATCCTTTCTCTAACTCCTCCAATTGGGAGTCCATTCTCAGTTCAATGGTTGGCTGCTAGAATTTGCCTCTGTATTTGTCATGTTCTGGCTGAGCCTCTCAGGAGACAGCTATATCAGGCTCCTGTCAGCATGCACTTCTTGGCTTCATCAATATTGTCTGGGTTTGGTGGCTGTATGTATATGGGCTGCATCCTCAGGTGGGGCAGGATCTGAATGCCCATTCCTTCAGTCTCTGCTGCAAACTTTGTCTCTATATCTACCTCTATAAGTATTTTTGTTCCCTCTTTTAAGAAGTACTAAAGCATCCTCACTTTGGTTGTCCTTCATGAGCTTCATGTGGTCTATGGATTGTGTCTTGGGTAATCTGAGTTTTAAGGTTAATATACACTCATCAGTAAGAGGTTTTTTTTTTGTGATTGGGTTACCTCACTCAGGATGATATTTACTAGTTCCATTCATTTGCCTAAGAATTTCATGGAGTCATTGTTTTTAATAGCTGAGTAGTACTCCATTGTGCAGATATTCTCCTATTCACTTTGAAAACCAACCCAGAATCAGAAGATACTACAGTGTCCAGAGCTAGGCACCACACATAAAGTTCAAAACCAGTTTCTTTACAGGCTGTAATACATTGAATCTTTGTAAATATGTTGTATCAAGTATAGGACTTGGGTGACCTCTCAGCTAATAAACCTCTCCTTGTTCACAAGTGAACATAAGAATTCCAACGGCAGCACTCAAGTAAATGCAGATAAGAGTGGGATCACCTAAAAACACAGCACTGGATGAGAGGGCAGACTTTCCCTGGGCGAGCTAGGGACTGACTGGTGAGGTCTGGGTGTAAAGAGAGACTCTGCCTCAGTGTGTAAGGTGAAGGGCAAGCAAGGAAGTCTCCCAACATCAAAGTGTTATCCACACTCCACACACACACACACACACACACACACACACACACACACACACACACACACACACACACGCAGACCATTGCCCCCCATACATACAAAAATACTATGGTGTCTTAATATACATTTGTACTTATGTATCAGCCATTTCTTTGTCTAATTCTGAGTAATTTTGTATTTAAAAGAATGTTTTTAAAGCTGATTTCGTGAGTGTGAGGAGGAATATTTGCCTTTTTTTTAAAAATCTGGGATTCTCTTAGTAGAAAGGAGTTCAGATCATCTGGAGATTTCAGTGTTGCATGGAAGGGAGGCGACCAGAGTTTCTTCCCAGGCTGGTCCTTCCGTTGTTTGGTGACCTTTAGAAAAATCACTAATCTTGCCGTTATTTTGAGTAATAGTAGTAAAAGTTTCTATTCTAATGGCTAATTCTCCCTTCCGGTTCCACTTCAGCAGGAAGGTAAAGGCAGTGGGAAAGGGGGAGGGGAGGGGGGGAGGAGGGAGGGAAGAGAGGGAGGAATGAGAGTGAGGAGGGAGAGGGAGGGAAGGAGAATCTCATCTATACTAATTATTTGCCTTTTATCAGGCTTCCAAATTGTTTCATTAATTTATCTTTCTTTGTTTGGACCTTTTCCATGTCATACAAATATTAAACTGACCTCATCTTTCCAAAGGGCAGCGCTTCTAAAACAAACACCGCGGTGAAATAGCTTTCTATTTAATAGTGTTACACATCTTTAACTCTGCGTTCCACATGTCAGAGTGCTGATTCATTCCCAGTTGATTGCTCTGGTTCATCAAATTGCTCTGAATAATATCTCTAGAGGTTACCAAATCCATCAGGACATGTGAGTAATTTAAACAATTTCCTCAGCTTGGCGACGCAGTATACTTTAGATCGAACGTGATCTACCTTTGGGTTTTTCAATCGCTAGTTTATTTTCTAAGTTTGTCACAGTCACTCACTTATTTCAGGGAAACGAATCATTGTAATTGATTAGTAATAGCAAGTCGCATCCACCGTTGGTGATGAGCACAGGAAAGATACGCACCAAGGTCTAGAGCCCCTGGGAGCGTCCCCTCGTAACTTCCGACCACGTTGGGAATCGTCGTTTTAGACTCTGTTTGCTTTCGTCACACACCCTTAATCTTGGCCAAGATTAAATTTCCATCTATAACGTGTTTTATTAATAGGCTCTGGGGAGGGATATTGGCTTAGAAAGGAGAAAATTCTTTGAAAGCTCAAGTCGCCTTAACTGATAATCTCTGGTACTTTATCATATTTTTAAGTTTTTTTTTTTAATCGTGGGCATCAGGACCTTAATTTTCAAAATTTCTCAGTGTAAGCTATAGATAATCATAAACAGCACTAAACTAGCTCCATTGATTGCAAATACATGTTTACCCACAATGAAGTGATTAGACAAATTTGGAGGTCATTATCTGATCTTTCCAAAGTCCCATCATCATATGGTATTATTGGCAGAGAATTCATAAATTAGCATCACCCATAAGAGGCTGTCAGGTAGCTTTATCTTATTGGTGTGTGTTTAAGGTTATTTTGTAAGCCAGTTGTACCCTGTCCTTAAAGCGCTTTATAATTTACGGTTTCGCAGAGAGTAATCATTCATTACTCTAGCCTAACACTCAAGTCTCTGCCCTGGTCACACAGTGTGTGGTGCAGTTGTTTTAAAAGTTGTCACTGCCTTTATGCTTCCTTCCGGTTTGGTGAACAGTGTTGAATTCACTCACCTATGAGGATGCTTTTTGGTCCTGGTAGTGTTTCCAAGACAGTACCATAAATGAACTTGGGGTAAGGGATCTGCACAGTGGTAGAAAACTGAGTCTTTGAAAGTGGGGCAAATGGTTAAAACTGCATCTTTCCAACTGAATCTTGTTTGAGAAACATGTAAAATTATTGAAGGTACAGCCAGTAATGAGGAAGGAACAATACATTCTTTATTTTTGTGGCTAAATCTGATCACCTCAGGCAGAACTTTTCTTTTTTCTTTTTCATTTTCTTTTATTGGATTATTTTTTAATTACACTTCAAATGTTGTTCCCTTTCCCAGTTTCCCAGACATAAGCTCCCTATCCCATTCCCCTTCCCTCCTTCTATAAGGGTGTTCCTCTCCCCCTCTCCCCTACAACAACATTCCCCTACACTGGGAGTCCAACCTTGGCAGGACCAAGGGCTTCTCCTCTCATTGGTGCACAACAAGATCATCCTCTGCTACATATGCAGCTGGAGCCATGGGTCTGTCCAGTATACTCTTTGGATGGTGGTTTAGTCCCTGGGAGCTCTGGTTGGTTGGTATTGTTGTTCTTATGGGGTTGCAAGCCCCTTCAGCTCCTTCAATCCTTTCTTTAATTCCTCCAAAGTTCAATGGTTTCCTGCTAGCATTCGCCTCTGTATTTGACATGCTCTGGCTGTGTCTCTCAGGAGACATCTATATCAGATTCCTGTCAGCATGCACTTCTTAGCTTCATCAATCTTATCTAGTTTTGGTGGATATATATATATATGTACACACACACACACACACACACACACACACACACACACACACACATATAGACCACACGTGGGGCAGGCTCTGAATGGCTGTTCCTTTAGTCTCTGCTCCAAACTTTGCCTCCACATCCCCTCCTATGAACATTTTTGTTCCCCCTTTTAAGAAAGACTGAAGCATCCATACTTTGGTCATCCTTCTTCTTGAACTTCATGTGGTCTGTGGATTGTATCTTGGGTAATTCAAGCTTTTGAGGTAATATCCATTTATCAGTGAGTGCATACCATGTGTGTTTTTCTGTGATTGGGTTACCTCACTCAGGATGACATTTTCTAGTTCAATCCAATTGCCTATGAATTTCATGAAGCCATTGTTTTTGATAGCTGAGAAGTACTCCATTGTGTAGATGTACCACATTTTCTATATCCATTCCTCTGTTGAAGGACATATGGGTTCTTTCCAGCTTCTGGCTGTTATAAATAAGGCTGCTATGAACATAGTGGAGCATGTGTCTTTTATCTGAGGGTTCTGCTTCTGTTCCCTTCCAGGCTTGCTCATGTCATTCCAACACTGAACTATATTCTCACTTCTGAGAGTTCCTCCCTCCCTCCCTCCTCTCCTCCCTCCCTCTCTCTCTTCTTCTGCTTCCTCCCTCCCTCTCCACATCTTCTTTCTTTCTTTCTTTCTTTAAATCCATAATTTTAAAACAGAAAGATTCCTAACTTACATCGATAGTTAGCAATGAATTTGTTTAATTATAGAAAACCAAAGAAGGCCAAATACTGTTCACATAATTGACCCTTAAGCCTAAGGTTGAGACTCTACTTTAGAGTGTGTTCATCATTTTGTCTAATTGAATTAGAAGATAATCATTGCATCCTGCTATAAATAAACATTTCCCTAATCTAGATACTTCATATCTTTTAAAAAAATACCTCTACCCCAGCTCCGAAAAAAAGAAAAAAAAACAAACAAAAAAACCTCCATTAAAAACAAGTTTAGTGTTTTCTAATTTCTAGTAAGTAAAAAGTACTAATACTCCTACTGAAATACTAATATTTTATTACTAGCTAGATTTATTATTGATTTTGTCTCAATCTCTGTATCCTGTCATTAGCAGCAGATCTTCTCTTACTTCTCCAGATCCCTGTATCTTTTAGCATAAAAGTTATTTTGCTTGTAGTTAAGGGGAAGAACATTTGGAAAGTTTATAAAAATGCCTATCACTGAAGTTGTGAGTCCTTTGTTCACAGCCTTTGTTTTTTTCTTCTTTGGAAAGCTGAAATTAATTTCATGCACCACTTTTACTTGGGGAGCTAAAGTTGATAAGGTTGATTTGTACAATATTTAAGTGACGCCTCTTGTTTACCATTTTCTGTGGTCCATTACCATAGCATTTGAGAGGCACTATGTTATTATGGTCTTAAAGGTTGTCCTGTAAATACACTAATTTTGTTCCATTTCCCTCCTGTCCTTGTCAGTGGAACGGCTAAATCTTTTGTTTGTTTTGTTGTCTTCTGTTTTCCAAAGGACTTATAAGGCTGTCAAATGTAGGGATTAATTTTGTGCATATGTCAACATAAAACCCTCACACCTAACAAACAATGCTATTTGAATTTAAAGTGTGCTATATGATGATTTTATTGACAGGTGATATGGTACACAAATGAATCTGTTCTTCCCTGAAGTTTCCTAACTCCTTGGCTCTGTCAAGGACTGCATAGTTTTGAAGAAGTGTAGATATAGTAAAGAACCTGCCTAATGCAATTCTAAATGAATATTATTCAACTTCTTCCTAAAATTCCACCCTCAAGTACCAAATCACTACATCATTAAATCATATGCAAGTATTATTATCCAATTAAAATAATTATTTACTAAGAACAATACAATGCCAGATACTTGTTTTCCAATATATTATGTCTACTGCATCCTGATTATATACATGATCTATTGATCACCTGTACCTGTCTTCATTAGGTGAGTGGCATGAAATCTGAATTTCAGGGGACCCTGCGATGATTAGTACTTTCTATGAAAACTATTGTCAACAACTCACATCAAAACTAAGATTTCTTCACGCTCAAATTGCCTGATAATGCCTTCCTCTAAAACTGACATGACCGAATTCCTACTTAGCCTACCATGATGGAAAATAAGAGCCTGTCTCCCAGATGCTACTGAATTTCTGGAGATTATCAAGGCCTTTGATGAACACCAGGGTACTTGAACCTTCTTTGTTGTTGACCTGTGGCTTTCATCTCAGCCCTCTTTCCACTATCTACAGAACAGTCCCTCAGACTGGATAAATTATGGTGAACACAGGTTGATTTCACTCATGGCTCTGGACTAAGTTTAGGGGTACAGGTCTTGCCACGATCTTTCTGTTTTCAGAGCTTCAGTGTAGCACAGGGCATGACGAGAGAGGCATGTACCATAATAGGAACCTGGCCAAAGCTGAATTTATTGTGGAATCACCATCAAGTTGAGTCATGAGGCATTAATCACATGAATTAACTTATTTCTGATTGGTGAACCCTAAGCACCTCTCTATAGTTCTACCTGGACCCATCTTTTCCAATCGCAGGTGAGGATTCAATATCAGTATTGCCTTATAAGAGGACATGCCATTTTAAGAGCATAAGGGCTTTGTTTTTCTACTCTTTCTTCTGCCTGCCTGCCTGCCTGTCTCTTTCCCTCATCTTTATCTCTGTCTTTCTCTGTTCTCTCTCTCTCTCTCTCTCTCTCTCTCTCTCTCTCTCTCTCTCTCTCTCTCTCTCTCTCTCTCTCTGTTTTAGAGTTAGGATTTGCTGCCTATCTCAGAGCACCTTCTCAAAGACTGTAGTTATAGACCACAGGCTTTAGCATGCTCCGCTCCAGAGCCCTTTTTAAATACAGGAAATTGTTTTAATCCTTGTGACTCATTCTTAAAGCTGTGATCTTGGTCTCCCGAGAAAGCTGGCACTTCAGAGTCTGCTCTGCAGCTGCAGTAGCTAAGACTGAGTTCTGACACCAAAACGTTAGGACAAGTTTTGGATTTCAAGTTTGGAAATTGCAGACATTCCTTTGTCTCTTTGCCTATTTAATTCTGTGGCTTAAGACAGTGTTGCTGCGGTAAAATAATAAAGGCCAAGTGGCCAGTTCCCACGCATACCCAGGTGGTCACTCTCTCCCTAGTTCCGGTTTTGTCGGGCCATAGGATCTAGCGTTAATTTATCTCAGTGGCTCCACGCTGGCCCCCACGGCCATTCCAGCATGGCACCTTACCACACTGCTTTGCTTTCACTCACAGTTTCACGCCAGGCATACACAACCCAATTCCATGGTGGGCTTGGTGCATCTTGAATTCTTGAACTCACTTAAGTCACCGACATGAAAGAACCCCTGATCCAATTGATAAGATATAATTTGCCCATCTAGACAGCACAAAATCCTGTACATTAAAAATAGCCATGGCGTACTGTATCTATGCACAGAGAAGAATCTTAGCATCTGCCGCCATGTTCTCCCAGCTCCTTCTTCCTCTCTCTAGCTCCTCCTCCTTCTAAAACTTTTCTCCCGCCCATCCTTTTTCTCGTCCAATGACAGGCCTCATTCTATCCTGTACCTGCCTTCCTGCATAAAGACATCAACCTACCCAGTGTGATGAAACTTAGAATTCTGGTAGTTATTTTGGATTTAGAGAAAGAGCTATAGCCTCACGATATTTACCGATAACATCCCCGAGAGGTGTCAAACCAAAAAAAAAGTGTCTTTAAATTTGCATAAGTGGCTACTCCCGATCTCAACTGAGAGACAATTTGCCTTCTGTCCTGTTTAAGCCATCATAATTTAAGATACACTTGTAAGTATGAATATCCCCAATTCCAACTGGTCAATTTTATTAGATGCATCATTGAGATAGATGGGGATGAGGACAGGATGATGGGACACTGTAGTGTTTCCTTTGTTCTTGTCCTTTTATACAGGGACACAGTTGCTGCTGTCTTAGTAAGTTATGCATTTTGGACCTGATTTGTCCTTAGTTTCTAGTATAATTAAAGTCTCAGCCAAGAAGGCCAGAGGTCAGAAAAGGAAAGAATAATAATCGGAAAAGGCAGGGTAACTGAATTTTGACCACAACTAAAATTTAGAAAGTTAAATACATTGTTACAAAGAATACTTATACCTGTACACATGGATGTAAGTACATGTATAAATACGGACGGTTTTAGAAACACTAAAGTGAATATTTGAAATTAGAACTATTTTTGCAATGAAATAAAGTATCTAAAATTATGATCTTTAAAGCTTTATTTTCCAATACGTATAGGCATGTGCATTTGAATGTTTAGAGGCCTACGGAGGGTCTTAGATCTCCAAGAGCTGGAGTTGTGTGTCTGGAAACTCAAGTCCCCTGCAAGAGCATTTTGTTAGCTTCTAAGGCATCTCTTCAGCCCTCACAAAATTACAATTTTAAATTTCTATAATTAGTCTAGGGATTAAAACCATATTCAGGAAAGTGAGTATTTTCAAAATAGTTCCTGTGGGATAATGGTTTAATGGTATAGCCCTATCTGTACACATTATTTGCAGAAGTTGAGACTGTAACAAACCCTTTACTTGTGAATGAATGGTGATGATTGTCCCTGATTGAAATATCAGCTCAACTTGAAAGTTCCTCCATGAAGCATGCCCTGTACAAACCACTTAACTGGTCTTGATTGGCTTTCCCAAGTGTTCTGATACATCTATAAAAAGAATGACAAGCCTTTAGGATTTCAAATAGGTCCATCAGGATTCTGCTCCAAAGGCTATGGAGATAATTTCCACAGAGTTGACATGGTGACTTTGCCAGATTGTGAAGCCAGTCATTAAAAACTGAGAGTATTTATCGATGTCACAAGAAAAGCATCCCGGCATGCTGTATGTGATAACATAGTCTATTAACTTAAAAGGATCACACAATGTTTTCCGTAACAGAATTCAGAGCTTTGACTGCAGCAAATGTGGCTTTATTGATAAGGCCTCACGGCCTCCTCTAAGTAGTTGACAACTTAGAGCTAATAATTTTACTAGTTGTTTTCATCCCAATTGCATTTACAGGTAACATAGGCTTTTGTGTGAATGAGTCTGTATGTTGTGGATGAATGGATATGATTGTCCCTGATTTAGATATCAGACGTCAGTGGGTTTGCTTCCAGAGAATGGCAATTACCCTTTTTTGTTTTTTTAAACTTGTCTACCAATAGTTTTATTAGCCTCTCACTCTTTTTTGCATTACATCAAATTTTTCCTTGCAGAAAATGAAATTTTCAATCTATAATATCCTAATTAATATTATAAAATCTACTTAAAAACAACAGTAGCATACTTAAGACAAAATTTCAGTATACTTTCAAATAGAGCTTCAATATTATGGTCTACAGAAAAGTGGAAGGAAAATACTAGAAATGTTTCCTACCTCGAGCACACATTAGTTGCAAAAAACTTTGTTATGCGAGCACTAGTGGCTTGATTTGATGATTTTGACATTGATTCACATTTAGCCCTTCTTTAGATTTCATAAATGTACCGTTCATTTCTTTCTCATTGTTGCCTAAAACATACGAGATACTACAGTGTATTTACACGATATTGGGGGGTACAGGTAACCTACAGGTGATTTATGATGTATGGGAGGATGTGTATGGATTGTGTGCAATCACTGTGCGTTTTTACAAAAGGACTTGGACATTCATGAATTTTGATATTTAGGACACTCACGACGCTGGTCCTCCAAGGGCACCAAGAGATGATAGTATTGACCGTGTACTTGATGTGAGCTGAAAGGGCAAATCTTAAACATTCTCAACACAGGCACTCACATAAAAGGTTAATCGCATGTACTGAAGTATGCTCACTTTCCTCAATAGAATTACACAGTCATGCACATCAAATAATTTTGTCCACCTTAACTCTATGCAGTTTTATGATTTAGTCACAAACAGGTCAGTGAGACTGAAACAAGATGTACAGAGGGGATAAAACTTATTCAATGGTGTCTACTAGCGACAGCTGCCAGATCTCGCTTCAAACCCTTTAACCCGTGCGAAGACTAATCTAGTCAATTTCATGGGATCTGGGATCAACTACAAAACATACCAAGCAAGTGGTTTCTGGGAAGGAGTACCTGCATGTGGAGGGAAGAGCCTTTCTCTAAGTGAACAACATCTGTCCTCATATAAGGAAGTCTGAGGGAGCCATGTTGTCCTGGCCCTGCCTCCTGAGGGAGCGTCTATCCCTTGGCCCTGCCTCCCGAGGGAGTGTCTATCTCTTGGCCCTGCCTCCTGAGGGAGTGTCTATCTCTTGGCCCTGCCTCCCGAGGGAGTGTATCTCTTGGCCCTGCCTCCTGAGGGAGTGTCTATCTCTTGGCCCTGCCTCCTGAGGGAGTGTGTCTATCATTTCTGCTACTATCGTCCTCTGCTAACATTGAACTCCAGCTTGTTTTGGCATTTTTAACATGAACTGAAAGTTGGAGACTTTAGGAATCCCCAGACCTCCTACACCAGATTGGGACTGCTGAAGGATCTAGCTTCATCTTCCAAACACTGCTAAGCTCCCTGCTATGAGTCTCCTATGACAGGGTATATCCATTCTGCCAGTTCTAACTCATATAGGACCCTGTCTAATAGGACTCAAATAAGAAACTCAATCGACACCTAATAGGTACACGCTAACCACTGACACAGCCTTTCAGCCGCAGACATGGAGGTTTCAAGACCACCTTATGCTCCCTCCTCCCTCTTCATTCTGTGTCCTAAGAAGTTGTTGTGCTCTTTTACGAAGTAGATCCACCTCTTCCTGTCAGAGCAACAGGAAAGCGAACTTCCTCTTTCCAGGAGTGGCCTGGAAAGGGAGCCAGATGCCTCATCCAGTTATTGTGAGGAAAACACGTGATTATCAGTTATGGAAAGATCGGAGTTGTTCTTGTATACAAAATGATCTGGTATTATAATAGGTAACCCTGAACTATTTTGACTACCTGGAAACCCGTTTTTCTGGCTGACCTTCTACCTGACTCACATCTTGCTCATAGTACACAGTCATGGGTGAAGGAAACATATGGAGGTCAGAAATTAATAGTCTAAGATTGTATTCTGGAGGGGAATTTATGCCTCTCTTCTCTCTCTCTCTCTCTCTCTCTCTCTCTCTCTCACACACACACACACACACACACACACACACACACACACACAAGAATTCAAAATAAAAGAAAACATAAGTACCTTAGAGAGTGCAATAATGAATTTAGAAGACAGCTATAAAGGACTTTATAAAAGTTCAACATTAAATAAGTTAAGATAGATGTTAAATGCGATCCTGTCATTTTCCATAAGGAAATCTGTAAATCAGTAAAATCCCCATGACATAAAATCTTAAAATACAGATGGTGGCCTCCATTTGTAGCAAAAATTACAGTGACAGCCATTGCTGGTACGGGCACAACTTTTGTATTTTTGTCCCCATGAACACAGTACTTGCCGTTCAAGACTTCTACTTGTGATGATAAAATACCAAGAAGCCCTTAGATATGTGTTCTTGGCGCAAATAAAGAAGGTTCAGGGCAATTTGGTTCCTAATAGGAAAAGTCAGCATAAATAAGTGATCAGAACTAAACATTTTGAAAGCAAACTACGGGAAGGGGAATCTCATAAATAAACGATTACCCTCATGTAATGTGACATTGCCTGGCAGTGAAAAAGAATGAGGCGGACCTCAACAAATGGATGTGCAGAGAAAGACACAGTGACAAACAAGAGCATCAAGTTTTATGCGCTTTGCATACATTTTCAGGACATAAAAGTATTGTCTTAGAATTGATATTTTGGGTGGGATTAATCAGAAGCAAGGAGGTTACATAAAGATAGCCAGCATAATATTTATTTATGGATGAGAGACAAAAATAAGTCCTATTGGAAAATAGACAACACATCTGGTGGTAACTGGTTTATTATTGTACTTTGTAAGTAGCACAATTTTTCAAATGGTCTTTCTCCTGGATCAGACTTTTAAGATAAAAAGTTGCTATATTGTACACAATGCAGTGCAGGATACAAAATGCTCACAATGTCTTTCAGAAGTATTAATATTATCCCATGTAACACTTGACCTGTGTGCTTGACTCTCACTTGCTTTAAACATTTGAAGTGTTTATAGTTCTAGCCACTCACAAGGGGACAACAAGTATTAAATTATTGTGCTTGTACTTACATTGTGTGTTTTAGACAATGGGTCCTCTCACTTAACTATTCAAGCAAGGCTGAGGCTCAGCGAGCCAGACTTCTTATCAGTTTACACATATGCACATGATGTGATAAGTGCATGTGAAGAACACTTTTCTTTCAGTTCAGTAGATTCCACATTTGACCTTTTTATTGGGATCCACACATTCATTAAACTTAACGACTTTACACGTAGGAACTGTAATATACTTTATGAATATTAACACTTTAGTTCTCATAAAATTTCAAAAGAGATTGTTAACATGGCTACTTTAACATACCTTTTAAAACACTAACTTTCTAAAACTAATGCTCTTAGAAGGAAATTAGTTATAAGTTGCCACAGAAGTATTTTCAGATGATCTGGAATGCATATTTAACCCTTAAATAACCTATTAGAGAAATGATATTGACAAGGGAATTTGACACATTTGTCTGTGAAAATTCAGAGGCACTTTTGCTTTTGATCTTTGTTGTTGTTGTTGTTGTTGTTAGTATATTGTTTAAAAGACAACCCACAGGCATTTATTTATTTGATTGGTGGTTCTGGAGGCTAAAAAGTCTGAGGTTTCCAAGTCACAATTGGGAAGGTGCTTCCTGCTGAGGAGTAACAGGGCGACAGGAAGCTGACTGTGAGAGAGAGTGGGAGCTCTGGTGGGAATGAGAATGTGTATGTTGTAGAAAGAAGACCAGATTTAAGTCCTCTGTAGCTGCCCCCCCCCACAGTAATGTATTCTAGTGTTAAAACCCTTTCATGAGCAGAGTCCTGATGGTCCACACCCTCCTGAAGGTTTCATCCATCTCTTCACATTCCTACAAAAGCAATTATATCTCTTGTTGGAATTTGGAGAGGTCATTCAAAACATAGGGACTTCTATGGGAATTATTTGGGAATTAAAAAATGGAGCGTTGAGAGATTCTGTGCCTCATTTCAGATAGAGGGAGAGAAGCCAGTGGTAATTTGGGTCAGCTCTGATATCCAAAGGAACTTCTGCCTGTCAGAAGGCAACTTGATTCTCTTCGTAGACCCACTGACCAATGCAGACTTTCATGGAAGAGGCTGAGTGTCATGCAACGAAGACTGACACTTAGACGTGACCTTGACTTTCAGTCTAACTCTAGAGGTTGTTCACCAGTGGCCAGCCAACATCAACTGACAAGGGCTGCTGCTTGTACTCTGGCTTTAATAGACTATGCTGGAGGTTCAAGGCCCTTTGTAGAAGTGTATGTTAACAGCATTCCTCACAAGCCAAGGCAGAGAGCCTCGGGTGAGACAGCCTGAAGGTCAGCTAACGCATCCCTAACACGGAATGTGTTAGAGCAGGCAGAAGAGCTGAACTAGCCCCTCACCGGGGCAGAGCTGGAGAAGCTGGCTCTGGTGGCACAGGCACAGGAGGGCTGGCAGCATGAACAACTCAGGTACCTGGGGAACAAATCCAGGGCTTTAAGTTGGCCCACCCCAACTTCTACCCCATCTACGAACTAATGGAGCATGTAAAGGGGCTGGTCCTACAGATCCAAAGCTTTAGGATCTCCATGACAAAGGGCAACTACAGGATATCTGAGAGGAGTCCTATGAGGATCCAGTATTGATAATGTGGCAGAAGCCAAGGCCTAGAACCAGACCAATGACTCATCCCAATGAATGTTTGCAAGTATAGACAAAAGGGTGTACTGTGTGACATATCATGACACACTGTAGCTTCTACAGTGAAAAAATTAAATTAACCAATTGATTGATTGATAATTAATCAATTTTTGTTTTATTTTGGGGGTGGGGAGTCTGCAAAGGCCGAGGGCAAATATGGAGGAATGGGAGATGAGTGGGATTGGGGTGCATGATGTGAAATTCACGAAGACTCAATAAAAGTTTTTGAAAAATGGAGAATTCGAGATGCTCAGTGCTAGGTACAGACAGAGGTGTCGCAGCCTAATGTTGATGATTTATAATCTCTCCTAGGAGCCAGGCTTTCATAGCCAGCAGATAAAAAAGAAGCATGGGTTTGTCTTCCGAAAGCCAGACTTGAGTCTCCCATTGATACTCCAGAGGTCTATGGCTTTGGGTAAGTAAGACTTGTTTCAGAAGGACTACAAACTCTATGAACCACGTAGTTTTGCTACCAGCATTAAAGGAATTAGTGCCTAGCAAGCATAGCACTGAACGAAGTCATTCTCAATTAGTAGTGATTTTACCTACCCACACTTAGGAGTTCTGCCGTGTTCCTGTGCAGGACTTCTAACTGCCCATTCCCACACTGGTAGTGGATTTACTTAGTTAAGAAATTAAAAAATAATAATTTTAGATCTTAAATTTGTTCTTCTGCAGAGAAACAAAATAAGACTAGAGCTAGACAAAAGTCCGCAGTAGGTCAATTTGGTCTCTACAGTAACAAAATGATGTATATCATTCCTTCTGTTTCTTCCCTGGTTGGTCTCTCCATCACCAACCTCTCTTCTGTATCTGACCCAATGACAATGGTAAGTACTGTCACGATGTGAATGGTATGTGCTTGTCCATACACTGATGTCAGCTGATTTCTCGCAAAGGCTTAAGATACAAGAAACAGGGAAGTTACTCAGGATGAAAATTTATGACTGAACATTTCAGTGGAAGACAGGCTAGTAGAACTTTGAATTTTTATTCTCTCTCTTTCTCTCTCTCTCTCTCTCTCTCTCACACACACACACACACAAACATATACACAAACACACACACATACACACACACACACACACAGAGAACCAAGACAGAGAGACAAACACAAAGAGGTACAGACACACAGACACACATACACACACACACACAGACACACACACACACAGACACACATACACACACACACACGCACACACACAGAGTTTGTTAATCAGAAAGCTAATTCTCCTTGCCTTCAAACATAAAATGTGAATTGCTAGGAGCTTTGAAGTTTGAACTATATTCAGTTTAAGGGACTTTCCCAAAGTTTCTCTATTTTTCTCTCCTGAATAGGAGAAAATGGCAACTCTGGCCACCTCGCACCCAGATATCCAAACACTGGAATGGTGTCTGAGTGTGGCACTTCTCCCTTAATGTTGTCCAGTGTCCTGTCATAAGCTATTAACTGGAAGGGTTGATACATGGGTGGAGCTGGCCTTACCCTGCAGACCTCTTGTGTCTTGCTTCCTTGACTTGATGACTTCCATGTCTTGACAGTATCCCTGAGAAGTTCTCAGAGACGGAGACATGTTGTCCATATTTCTCTTACAGGAATTGAGCATTTTTCTTAAACATGACTATTCTACATTCAAACTGCATATTAATTGTCCTACAGAAAAAAAGTGAGTTCCTGATGTCCAAGGTTCTCATCCTTATCGCTGAGGAGAGGAGGTTTTCCATGTGTAATTCCGTGAGTGAAGGAGTAGTGAGTGAAAGAGTAAAGGGCAGCTCTTGATAGCTCCCCCTGACCCACAAGGGCTCCCCCAACTAATGTTCACAGCTCTCCACATCCCAGCAGCACTTAGGAAGATTTGATCTTAAAGAAATATTGCATAGAGTTATTAATGATAAATAAAAAATAAAAACATCAACATAATCAAACACAAATTATCAGTTTTAAGTATTTGTTTTTGGAAATGTGACGTATTTGTTCCTAGAATGTGTATGGAAATGGTAGAATTATTTTAACCAGTTATTCAGGCAGTTGAATCAATGTTGACTATGAATTAGTCAAGTAGTAGCAACAATAATAGTAATAATAATAACAACAACAATAATAAAAACCTGACTGGATCATGGGTCACCTCCCTGCCTCTAGCTGCAGCCTAAAACATTCTGAGCTCTGGATATTTATTTTTTCACTCCTTCATTTTTTTTAAGTGATGATATTCAGTTTCAAATTATTAAAATCAGAAATAAAAATGTCCTGCCCGTGCATGCCTGTTGAAAGGCTCGTGCTTACGTTTCTCAGGCAGCCATACTTCTGTTCCTGCCAGCTCACCTTGCAGTCTAAGCTGCAGTTCTAATGCATCTTCCTAAATCACTATCTTGTTCGTGATAGATTGCCGTGATAAAAGCGCTTCATCTGGGGAAAGAAGTGACTATTCATTGTGCTAATGTGCCTAACATCTGTCATTTTCTCTCCCTAAATACTCTGTCACAGCGAGGGATATAAGCCTTACAGAGCAGGTCGGTAAAATACATTTTCATTTCAAGACTCGCTATATATGATGTAATTTGGAGGCTGAGATGATTAAGTCAGGTTTCTTCCCCCTTTCTTAACCAGAGAGTTAAGCTGGCTAAGTACAGAAATGGCAAGGCCCATATTCCCTGCGATTTCCAGGATTTATTCTAACTCAATTGCAACGATGGAAATGGATTCTTTTGTGCACACACACACACACACACACACACACACACACACACACACACACACACACACTCTTAAGTCATTCTTTGTGGTTGATAAGGACCACCTATTTTCTATTGACTCGGGAGAGGGGTATTTATAGTAGATTAACAACACTGTCAGAGGAAACCTGGGTGGTGCCCTGTCAATTCAATTAACTGAAGACAGAGAGTTATTACAAAAAGGCAGGAAGCAGATAGCAACTGTTGAAAAGACTTCTGCTTCGCTCAGCGCGGGGACACACATGATGTGCAACCAAACATATTTTAATAACTTGATGTTGGGGAATGAATGCCACAAATATTTTTACTAGAAGAAAGCTGCTATTGTGTTAAAAAATAGTCGGCAGGAAAATTACAGAAGAACTCATCTTTGTTAACAGAGACATTCTTTTTCTCTCTTTCTTTTTTCCCTGACAAATTAGGGATCCGAAAGAAGGCCGGAATCGTGCCACGGTAATAAATCACATAAGGAAGGAGACCAAAGTTCAGAATATAGTCTTTATAAAATTAGTGTCCACGTGAAGTGAGGGCTTTTACACGGCATTCTCACTTACCCATACACACACTTTTACCATCCTTCCTCACTCCGGTCCCTTCCCCCACTCACTGACAGTCCTTTCCAAGTTGGCCCCACGTTATGCTCATGACATTCACTGATTTAGACAACGCTTTAATTTAATGTCAACTTGACACAAGCTAGGATCATCAGAGCCTCAATTGAGAAAATATATCCAAAAGATCAGGCTATAGGTAGGCTTGTGGGGCATTTTCTTAATTAGTGATTGACGGGGAGGGACCAACCCATTGTGGGCGGGGCCATCCATGTGCTGGTGGTCCTGGCTTCTATAAGAAAGCAGGCTGAGCAAACCATGGGAAACAAGCCAGTAGCAGCACTCCTCCATGGCCTCTGCATCAGCTGCTGCCTCTAGGTACCTGCCCTGTTTTCATTCCTATCCTGACTTCCTTCAGTGATGAAGAGTGACGTGGAAATATAAGCCAAATAAATAAACCCGTTACTCCCAAATTAGCTTTTGGTCATGGTGTTTCATCATAGCCATAGTAACCCTGACTAAGACATTACATATGACAGAAACAGATATGATTTGTCCTTCTGTGCCTGGTTGATGTGGGTTGGCATAATGGTCTCCAGTTCCAAGCGTTTCCCAACAATGACTGACACATTTCTGTTCTTTACGATCAAATGCAGCCTCATTGAGTGCACAGCTCATCTTTTCTGTTTACCTACTTGCTAATGGGTGTTCACTCTAGCTCCAACCCTTAGCTGTTGTAAATAGCACCACCGGTTTGTGCATGTGCAGGTGAGGGCCACTGTGAGCCTGTTTAGATTCCGGCACACAGACACCCAGGATCCTGTGGTAGTTCCTTTATTAGTTCATTGAGGAGCCTAGGTAGTGATTTCCACATTGACCAATTCACATCCTTACCAAGCATGTGTAAGTCCCTTCCTCTTCCATAAGCAACAGTTGTTTTCTATTTTTCTTTTTCTTTCTTTTCCCTTTCCTTCATCCCTCTCTCAGTCAGTCCTTCCTTGCTTGTTTTCCTTCCTTCCTCCCTCCCCCGTCCGTCTTTTATTCCTCCCACCCTCCCTTCTGTTTTTTTCTCCTTCTCTCCCTCCATGCCTCCTCTCTCTTCCTTTCTTTCTCTTCCTTCCTTTCTTCCTACTGCCCTCCTCATTCTCTGCTTTCTTTTTCTTTTGTTTCTCTCTTCCTTTCTCCTTTCTTTATCCCTTTCTCCTTTCTTCTTTCCTTCCTTCCCTCCTTCCTTCCTTTCTTTCTCTCTTTCCTTTCTTCCTTCTTCCTTTCTTGCTTTTTTCTTTCTTCCTCCCTTCCTTCCTTCCTTTCTTCTTTCTCTCTTTCTTTCTTTCTTTCTTTCTTTCTTTCTTTCTTTCTTTCTTTCTTTCTTTCTTTCTTTCTTTCTCTCTTCCTGTGTGGCACTGAGGATTGAACCCATAGCTTCACATGTCGTAGGTGAGCACTCTATTGTGGTATATTTTCCAGCCCTGTTTGCTGCCTTGCCTTGTGATAAGGATTCTGACTGGGACAATCGCTATGTCAATGTCACCTCAACTCTTACTTCCTTGATGACTGAGGATGCTGAGCGCTGTTTCATATATTTTATTGAGAAAGAAGAATTTCCAATTCTTCTTTTCAGAGCCACTGATCTCCTTTGTTGATTGGCACAATAATTTACTTGATGTTTAATTTCATGAGTTCTTTGTATATTCTGAGTAGAGCCTGGTTGGAAGAGCATCTGCAAAGACCGACTTCCATTACTCAAGCTCCGTCTTTTCTTCCTTCTTTTTTTGTGTGACTCTTTACATTGATAAGAACCATTTTCCGGTTTTTGCTATTCTCATCCAATGTATTAGAGGTGCATTCACAAACTCTTTGCCTATGTTTGGATCACAAACTGTTTCCCTTGTATATTCAAAGTTTCCTTCCTTACATTAAAATATCTGATTCATTTTATATATTTTATTTTCATTTTCAAATTGATCTTTGCACAGCATGGGAAATAAGCATTTAGTTTCATTTTGTGTATATGTGTGTGTGGGGGTGTGGCATTTGGGTCTTTGCACACCATTTGTTGAAGGTTGGGTCTACCAAATGTTTGTATTAGAATCTTTTTTGTTGAAAAATGAGATGTGATTCTTGGTCATTTATTCTGTTCCATTGGTGGGCACACCTGCTTTCTTGTTGGAGTGCTATGCTGTATTTGCTACCATGGCTGGGTAGCATCATCTGCCCCTTGGTATTGCAATGCTTCTAGTGTTGTGTTTTGTTCATGATTGCTTGTTAAATTTTCATAAAATAAATTTTCAGAAAACTTTCTAATTACCAATAGGAAGTCATTGGAAATTTTATGGGGATAACATTAAATTTCTTAGTGTTTAGTATTTTCCTTGGTATGTACATATTTTCATAACATTTATTTGTTGTTAATAAGTAGAGATGTTTTTAACTTCTAGTGTCTAATTTCTCTGTCTCTCTTTTAGTGTCTCTATGCTTTCACTGTATGTGTCTTTTACCTTTTCAGTTAGGTATATTCTTAGGTCTTTTCTTTTATTTGTGAATGGGGATTTATTTACTAATTTTGTTTTCATAGTAATAATTAATTGTATAGAAGACGCACTGCTATTTATACTGATTTTGCTGCCTATTGCTTTGCTGAAGGTGTTTAGCAGATTTGAAGTTTTTTCCATGGACTCAACAGTGTTTTTAAGCAAGGATTGTAGTACTGGCAGGTCTGGATTATTTGACTTTTCCTTCTCTTTTTTTTAATTTAAGTATGGTATATGGTAAGTATACTGTCTCTTCAGTTCACTGTCCCTTCAGACACACCAGAGGAGGGACTTGGATCCCATTACAAATGGTTGTGAGTTGCTGGGATTTGAACTCAGGACCTCTGGAAGAGCAGTCAGTGCTCTTAACCACTGAGCCATCTCTCCGGCTCCTTCTTTACCTGTGTATATTTCTTTCATCTCTTTCCCTTGCCCTTGGGCTGAGGCCAAGATTTTGGTCACTAAGCTGGAGAATAGAGAGAGTAGACTCCCTTTTTCCATCTTTAGCTTTAAAACATGTTAGCCTTTTCCCATTTATAATGTTGGCTGCAGGCTTGTCACATACAACCTTTATGAGGTGGAGGCACGCCATTTTTATTCTTAGTTTCTTCAGGGATTTATGGAAGGCTACCAAGTGAACTTTATTAAAATCCTAAAGGTTATGTTATGTTTCTGCATTGGGGATTAAAGCAGGACCAATGTATTCATGTGATGGACTGCCTTGAAAATAAACTTAAGGAATTTTAGTATAATGGGGATTTAAGGTTTTTTTAATGTAAGAAATAGTTAAATAAAGAAACAGGCGAAAGACTATTTAAGGGAACATATGTAAATTTAAGTATCCATGTATTTTGATTTTTTATATGCCATTGAGAAAAGTCTGCTTAGGCAAGGTCCTCAGTCTAGTTCATGAGGCATCTTCTTGAAGAAGAATAGCATCTTCTTTTGTGGAGATTAGTAGAGAATTTGTGGAGATTAGTAGTGTATGAAAATTAAGTGCCTAGATGTGATAATGGATCCAAGAGTTAAACACTTGGTGCTACATGTGGGCTATGAAGAGAAAATGAGAAGCTTCTTCAAATTATATAATTTTAAGCAGGTGTGCTGCTGTATGTTTCTAATGAAAACTGAACTTGCTGAAGGTCAATTTATCTCAGACATGGTCACTCCCTTTCACTTTAAAAAGTCACATTAGTCAATACCATTCACAATCAGTCCAAAGAATATAATCCCTGCACTCACACGGTGAGATGGGACTCAGAGACAGGAGAATTCCCAGAATCTCGTGTGTCCAACAAGGCAGAAGTCGAGGAGGGATAGCTAAGGATGTCCTCTGAACTTCATACGTGCACTGTGGTAAGTGTGTGCCCACACTCTAATACATGAAGAAACACAGGCAAGACACACTCAGAGTGGAGAGGGAGAGAGGGAGAGAAAAACAGAGACAGAGAGAGGTGAGAGACAAGAGACAGAGAGACAGAGAGACAGAGACAGAAAGATACAGAGACAGAGAGATAGAGGGAGATGAGAGACAAGAGACAGAGAGAGACACAGAGAGTCGCATTGAGACAGAATGAGACAGAGTAAGACCGAGAGACAGAGAGAGCAAGGCGGAGAGACAGAGACAGAGAGAGGCAGAGACACGGAGGGACAAGGAGAGTTCAGTAAATAATGGAGTAAAGCGACCGCTGACACCCGTTCTCAGTGGAAGAGAGTTTAAGAAGTAAAGATGGGCCAATCAGATTTGACGAAATTAATCACAAAACAAACAGTAACAACAAAAGAGCCCCCTTTTAAATCAGGGCTCGCCTAATATTTGCAGCATCAGCTATGAACTCACTCAAAGGTACAGGAAAGATGTGATAACCCTATTTCAGTACATAAGCAGTAACATATTGTTCCCGTCATCATTTTGTCCCTTGCAAACTCGTTCTATGCATGTTTGTATTTCTTTAAGATTATATTTATTATAAATAATATTAAACTATACATCCACATATATGCCGCTAACGTAATGGACATACAAATTGAACAAAGTTTGGAGGCAACGGAGAGACTCTGAAAGTTTAATGGAGTTTCAGAATTTGGGAAGACCTTATAAGACGATAAGGAAGAAGCTTGGTCCAATTATGTGTAAATCTAAGCAGGTGTGGTGCTGTACGTTTCTAAAGAAAGCTGAGCGAGTTGTCACGCTATCTCAGAAAAGGTGGCTCATTTTAGCTTTAAAAAGTCTTATTAGTCAATATCTTCCACAATCGGCCTGAAGAATATTTAAACATATTAGAAACAAATCTTTGGTTTGTGTTAACATGATTGAATACGTTTTCAATAAATTCGATTTATTGCAAGGTAAATAAGACCTCAGGGAATGATATAGGTTGCAAAAATATATAATTGTGTCAGTTGACGGAAATGCATCGAGTAGCAGGTGTGACGACCGATAGCTCAAATGATACTTGATGGAAATTCGTAGGGATGAACTCCATTTTCCCCCCATTTAGTCATCAAAACCGCATGACAGACAGTATAAAATGGAAGGAGATGAAATGAATTTCCACATGGGCTTTGCCAAGCCACATCTTCTTGGTGAGTTCTTAGGAAAGCCAGAATCCATTCTGTGAGTGTGACTGAGATCCGCAGGATCTGTGAATTACTTCTTCCTTCTGTCAACTGAAAATCCATACACTGGAGAGTGCCAAGGCGAGGCAAGGGAAGCGCATGCGCATGCGCAAGGGAGGCAGGACAAGGCAAGCCCATGAGCTGGCCTTTAGGCCCTTTGTCTTTTCTGCTCTCTTCCCTTTATTATCACTATTTTCTTCCTCTTCTTACCTCTTCTTCCTCCCTTTATCCTTTTAAGCTTCTTTCATGATTTTAAAAGTTACAATGCTCTCAGATATTACTTGCAGGCAAATTCATAATCATAAATCTTTCAAAACGTAATTATTAAAATGTGTAGATAGGCTCTTCATGTTCTGAAATGAAACACAATTTCACTTTGCTAAAATAAGGAATAGAGAGTCCATGCAGGAATACCATTTCAGGTTGCATGGGAAATTTATTATTTTCAAACCAAAAATAGTCTTTTCTCGGTCTATATGCTAATAACCTTGGCACCTTGGCAGTTCCACACTAACACTTGCTGTCAGTTAGCCAATAAAATAAAATAAAATAAAATAAAATAAAATAAACCTCCATGTTGTTATAACTTTCTATCTAAATTGAGTGCTCTGAAAAAAGTGAATTTCACTGTGTTTTAATTTGTTGTATTCTTTCCAATGGATTAGGTTCCCCACTCCAACCTTTGGACAGAAAATCAGTTATAGAAGTCTTTAAGAGCCAATATTGAAATGTCTTTGATTCTTAAATTACATACTGTCTGTATGTCTGGAATTCAAGCTTTATGAACTGTATGGAAACTGACATATTATTCAATTAAATAGCATAAAAACTCAGGGATACATTTACATTTCATTTTTCTAAAATATTTACTTGCATTATGTGTTAAATAAACTTCAAAATGTTTTCACTTTTGAATCAAAGACCTATTATGAAATCACTGAAAGGAATTCATATAATTATATAAGTGCCTTTTATTAAATACACTAATTGGTTCTAAAATAAAATATGCATGTAACTGAAATAGACTCTAATTAATTCTGGGTATCTTGTGGATGGAATGTGACTGACTTGTTATTCTTTGAACCCTGAGAAAAATCACTATTTTTAAACATTATGGTAATGTGCATTTTAAGCTTTGATATTGCATTTGAAATACAAGTATAACCTGCTAAGGAGTAATGCTTAATATCTAAAGAAGGAAGGGAATAATCATTTGCTGAACTATTTAATTAAAGTGGAAACAGTATCTGCCTTCCTCACTGTCATGTACTGATACACGGTGCAGCCCTTTTCAGTGTCCATGTGTTTTAGGTTAGCCATTAACTTAAGAAAATTCTATTTTCCATTTAAATTGACATGAGTTTATGATAAGTGCCTATTTTTTATTTATCTGAGTGTTTCACAGAAACCCTGAAGTCTTTTCCTCCTTTTGAGATGAAGAAAATGTAAGATCCAGCTCCCATAGTGGATCTTACGGTTTTATTCATGACATATTTTGCAACTTGAATTAGCATTCATTTCGCCAACTGTAAGATGGGGATGCTAATGTCTGCCCTGCCTCCCCCGGGGATTTAATTGAGGAGAAGGGATAAAAGGAGGATTTGGGAGAGTGGGCAGAAGAGAGAATCAAGCTCATAAAGTGTAAATTTCTACTAACGCAATAGTCTTGGTAGTTGTGCCACATTCTTTTATCACCAGTGACCAAGTTTCTCACAGGAAGATATTCAAGGCTGATCAAAGGAAGGGGAGTTGGACTTTGTGCCTTTTTGAGTGTCCTGTTATGTTTTGCACCCTTTCTCCCACATCCATTTCTCGGTCCTCTTGGTCAGCACCACCAGCTGGGGGGGGTCAGACTTTCCACACAGGTGCCTGAAGGAAACAATACATTGTTGCTGTTGGATTATAACAGTAATCAATATAAATTTCATACTCTCACAATACATGTGGAGTTCTATTCTATATGGAAGTTCAGAAGATCGATAATTCAGCTCATCGTTTTCAAAATCAGGATGACCCGACCACAAGATTTTTAAATCACCAGCTCTCCAAATCCTTGACTTCAGGGCATGCTCAACCTTATCATGATTTGGCCTACACAGTATCTGATTAGTTTTGTCAGAGAATTCTATTATCATTCAGTCCCTTTAAAGACCCAGCCTTCTTAACTTGGTTTATGGTGGGTGGCTTTTCTATTTATCATACATTGAAGTTAGATGAAAATGAATGAGTGAAACTGGTGGAAAATATAGTCGATGCCACTGGCATTGTACTCAATTATATAGGAGAAGAACTTTACTTAACAGCATGATTTATATGTTAAACATCAGTCAATTAGCTAAACAGCAGAAGACATCTATCACTGCATTTTAGAGAGCATTACTGCCTTGTCAAAATCATTCACCCTGAGCAGTGCTTTTGACAATAGATTTGATGTCCAACAGCATGATAAAAAGAATTGGTGGAGTTCAGAGGGAAGCTCATTTGAAACTTTGTTTTGAATGGTAGAATTTGTCTGGAAGGTTGTGGTGGACACTTTTTAGCTGTCAGTGTGTCAGGGATTTAGCATCATGTGTGATTACTCTCAAGGGTTGGCCTGTGGTAGGACTATCTCTGTGAGACCTTCTTAAATAAGTCCATTTATGTGGAAAGACTCAGCCCACCATAGGTGGAACCATTCCCGTGGCAGGAGATCTCATGAAAGTGTGGAGAAATGGAGTTGGTGACAGGTAAGCAAGTAGCAGCATGTTACTGGTAACTGGATATCTCACTTCCTTAGGGATGGACTGCAACTGGGATCTGTGAGCTAAAATAAACCTTTTATGAGTTGCTTCTAGTCAAAAATATTTTGTCCTATCAATAGATCTACAAAACCTGAACAGAACAGAGGTAAATAGTAATGTTATTAAAACATGGATCTTTCTTATCTAGGGCCCAGTAGTGTCTTATCCCACCTAATTTCTTAGAAATTTTAACTACTCCCTATTACAGATACAGCCTGTCATTATGTCAACATTATTGGTTCCTTGATGAATTTCCCGCAGGTCATCACGATACAGACATAAATGTGCTGTTCAGAAGTCCAGAGAAATTTAGACAGTGGGCATGGTGCAAGTTTTGGATCCTACTTGAGTAAGTCACATAATTGTATCATCTCCTGAGTGGCTTGGGTCAATTTCTCTAATGCTATACTCGAATAGTATTTTATAAAATGATAGCTTTTAGAGAAAACTTGGGGAGGGGGAGTATTAGAAGAATTCTAACAGCACTTCACATGTCTCTTAGAATAGGTGAAAAGTTTTATTGTATAATTTAGAGCATTCACATTTGTGATTTTTTTTTTTTGCTACAAAGAATAATGTTGACAGTGTAGAGGAGACATTCCATTCTATTTATGGCGGAAAAGTGAGACAGATGATGGTAATGCCCAAGTAAATATCCCCAGTGTTTGAATAGTAAGTGATTCACTTCCAAGCAGCCGCTGAGTTCTTTTGTTGGGGTTAAAAGATGCATCATCCCGCAGTGGCAAATTCATAATCTTTCACTTACTTTCACATTCTTTATTTTTGAACCAGAACCTCATCTTAAAGTTTATGGAACATGAATACAAAATACTCATTTCCGAAATCCAGGACCCCATGCTTTCCGTGATTTCTGAGCACCAACGGTTATCACTATTTAAAGGGATTATGGAAAATGCATTTTCTTTTTCTTTTCTTTTTTTCTCTTGTATAGCAGAGAATAAAGGAGAGTGTTTTCTATGACAAACTCCCAGAAATATAACCAAATAATGCCTCCATATTTAGGGGATTTCTTCAATATGGTGGATACATTTTGGAATAGCAGATTAGGCTATCAGAGGGAGAAACAAAAGAAACACAATTTGTCTTCTGAAACTAACCGCTCCTTTAATAGTTTCTTAGGATATGCTTCCTATTTCATAGAAAAGTGGTTGAAATAGTATACCCTTTCATAACTGTGTGGAATTATAACTTTGTTATAAGTTACGTCCTGTGTGTTTATTAAGAGAGCTGTATTATATTGGTGAAGCGTCTTATGCTAAGAATGTACAAAATGCAAACATGTCTCACCATTCCCAAGAGGGTAAATGCTATTATTTTATTTTTATTGTTGTTTTAATACTTGTATTAATATGAGCTATTGAAGGATGGGACAGGAAAATTGTCCCCTGCCCTTTCTGTTACTGAGCCTCTGACTCCATTGCTTACATGTTACGCAAAAGCTCTACCCCCAATATGCTCACCAGCCTTCTTTGTTTTTATTTTGAAAACCTTAGACTGTACTTGTTTATTATCATTGTGCCTGAGAGGATTGCATAAGTGACTTTACACGATGAGTCACTTGTTGGCCTTCTTTGTCTTTTTTATTTTATTGAGACAAGCTCTTAAGGAATAGTTCAGGTTTGTTTTAAACGGACTGCGAGGCCTCGTCAGGCAACCCTTCTGCACCCAATTCCCAAGTCCTGAGCTCATGGGTGTTCTCCACTGTTCCAAAGTTCCAGTTTCAGAAGAGACTACAACCAAGTGTACTTTATTAAAGAGTGATACCTTCATTAAAGCATGCCAACATCTCCAAAGGCAACTAAACACACAGATTTTTAGGATGAAATACTATCACTGGGTGAACAAAAAAAAATGTATTGCATATGACACGTTTTTAAAAAATGGGGAACACTTGTGAATGTGTATAGCATAAGAGGAGCCTTCACTAATCACTTTTGTATTATTGTCTCAAGCATCACCATGAAGGCTACTTACAAAAGGGAGAACTAATTGTGGCGTGCGGTCCTAGATATAATAACCTATCGTCATTATGCTAAAATGGTGAAATTATGTAGGGTGAATGATAGGTTAGGTAGATTTCTTTTTTTTTCTTTTCCTTCTTTCTTTCTTTCTTTCTTTCTTTCTTTCTTTCTTTCTTTCTTTCTTTCTTTCTTTCTTTCTTTCTTTTTTTGGAGCTGGGGACCGAACCCAGGGCCTTGTGCTTGCTAGGCAAGTGCTCTACCATTGAGCTAAATCCCCAACCCCGATTTCTTTTTTTTAAAGGAGAATAACCATCTGAAATTGTATGGTACATACTCAATTAATAAATGTTTAAATTTGAACTTAGAACTTAGACTTCCAGAAGCGATGTAGCTACATCTGAAGTATTGAATTTTCTTAAAAAATATGCAAGATGTTTAACCAGAAGAGATGTCTATGTGCTGCCGTTCTAACTCATCTGGCTTCAGTTCTGCCTTTCCCCAGGTTGCCAGTGTCTCTCTTAGAGACACTTATTCCTTTGCTTTTAAAGGATTCATTCATTTTATTTTGTGCAAACGAGTGTTGTGCCCATCTGTGCCCTACTTCCATGCCTGGTGCCTGGAGGTCCGAGGAAGGCATCAGATTCTCTGAACCTAGAGGGACAGTTGATTCTGAGCTGCCCCGATGGTGGTGTTCAAAGCTGAGCCTGGGCCCTCTTTAAGGGCAGACAGAGCTGTGACCTCCTGAGCCATTGTCCCAGACCCTCCTAGGGATATTCTAAGAGTACATCAGTGTGTCTCACATCAGGGGATTAGTTGGCGTCTTCGGTAATAACATTGGATAGTGAAAGTTCCATTTCCCAAGCTATCTTGCTGCGTTTGGCGTAGAGTCAAAACAATATAATCAGAATATTTCTGATACTGTAATCAATCAAAAACTCCATTTTAACAAGTAAAGCACAAGGTGTAAATACAGATTTCCCCAACATTTGTCAATCCGACTGGAATTTATTATGAGCGTTAGCACTCTTGGCTGTTCTTGGACCTCTAGTTCTGTTTCTGAAACATTCTCATGGTCTCAGTGTACAGAGGCAAACATACGCAATGTCGGTTTTCTTCATTTTAAATGAATTTATTCGATTTTAAACAAACTACATGACGTTAATTTTTCTTCCAAACATGAAGTAGATACCCATCTGTTATTTCGATATCAGGATAACTCAACACAGTCCTTCAATAATAGTCTAGCTTATATTTCCATATCTTTTGTTGTATGAGTTTCTATTTCAAAAGCCTGATCAAAATTAATATGGTTCCTCTACCCAATGGCATTTATTTTGGTTATAAGATTAGAAATGTAAATTTGTAATAAAAGAAGAAAATAGGAGCCCGGTTTTAATGAATATTTTACACATGACTAATTAACAGAATCCCCTACAGGAATTTGGAAGTAATAAGGAATTGACTGAAAATAAATTAAAAATTAATAAAGGAGTCTCCAAACAACTTTGTTTATGAACATTTAACAGTTGCCTTCTTGGTTATGAATATTTCAAGCTGTTTAGTTATTCCGCATGTATTATTCTTGTACTGTTCATAATTTTAGAGGTGATTAGACAAAGGGGGGACTAACACATGAAACAAAGTGTCTTAAAATGATAAAAACCTACCCTGGGAAAACTTGCTAATGTAAAAATAATGGCTTAATATTCATGGATCTTGTCTAACAATATACGCAAAACAACCTGATTCCATATAAGGTCAAAAACCTCCTTGGAAGGCACAGAAGGGCAGTCGGGGGCCTTCACTTCTGAGAACAATGTGAACTCACTCGCAGACAGCGTCCTTGAGTGGAAAATAATGGTGCTGTTTGTGACATAGTTGGAAAATTAGTTTAATGATCTAGACTCTTTCTTGCATGTAAATCGGTGAGAACATCATCCAGCATGGAAATTGATCAGCTGATCCTATGTTCCTCCTTAATTCATCCCCAGAATCTGAATTTTCACGGGTGACTGTCCCTCAGAATTTGCAAACTAAGGGCATTAGTTGCAACAGAAAATAAGAGAACAGAATTTTATTTTCTTCCCAGAATTAAATGGAAGAATAAAAAAGACCGAGTAGCAATTATTTCTTTTACTTATCTCTTCTCAATGAAAATAGAAAACGCTGAGTGATATCAAATGTGGTCTGAATCTAAAGGGCGACGTATCTTCAGATAAACGAGTTGCAGAAAGAGAAAACCGAAATAGAATTTTCAGATGCTCTGAGAGTGTTTCCTTGAGTCTTGGGGACACAGAGCACTTTGAATAATTGATTTTGCCTTCGCAAGTGATGGGCATATCTCCATTGTTAGCAGAACAGGAAGCGATTTGAAGTTTTCCTTAAGAATACAACATAAATTTCTTACAGTTTTGAAGTCTCTCAGTCCTTAAAACTCAGATATAACAAGAAACTTTTACAGAGAAGTAATATATACCTGAGATTTTGTAACCCTATAGCGTGGTTAAAAGAGAAAAAAAAAAACCTAGATCTTCAAAGACACACATACCAATATTCTTTAACCTTTTTTTTCAAACTAAAATGCAGAGAAGGAGAATTGTAATGCTCTTAAAACACTGCAATGCTTTGAACAAGAATCACTTCTTAACTCACCCACAAGTTTTAGTATTAAATTTAATTGTAAATGTTCTCAATCGCCCATTATTAACGTTTTTACTCCCCATCTATCTGGGAGACAAATGCACTGTTGCTTTCCAACAGCTCATCCATAGCTTACAGAGAAACCCATTAAGCAGGAAAGATCAAAATCTGCATCGGCTAATGCGTTTCTTCCTCCAATGCCGGCTTTCAACTGCGTGGCTGATGGATTTCTGAGGAAGAAAGAAGTAGGAAGACAAGTCAGCCTGGTGCTGTGCTCAGGTGAAGGGTGGGCATTTGGTTGGGAAAGAGGATGTGAACATATTGAAAGAGTAGAAAGGTGAGGAAGGTAGAAAAAGAGAAAGAGGTGAGAGGCTCCTTTTTTCTTCGCTTGAGGTTGATGGAAACTGAATGCTTTACAGAGAGTTCCTTGGAAACACGTCCTTTAAAACGGAACCGTCATGCTTTGATTTGCCCTTTCTCTGGTAGCCAGGACAGAATCTAGGCCAAAGCTGGGACACAGCTTCCTCGCCTGCCCCATTTCTCTTCCCCGTCCCTCAGCATTCTCTCACGATCGCTTGCGTAGTCCTCAAATCTGTACCCATAATTTTTATTTTAGTTTAGTTTTTAAGGTTTATCTTTGATTATTGACGTTTCTGTGAGTCTGTATGAATTCAAATAAACCCTCTGGAGCTGAAGTGCAAGGCTGCTTCTGTTGCCACTGCGGCAGCTGCGAGCCACCAGTGGTGGATGCTGGGAACCAAGCTTGGGTCCTTAAAAAGGTTAGTGTATGTTCTTAACTGTCACTCCTCTGAAGTTCTGAGGGATAAGTGAGAGAACTAGCAGCTAATAATTATGGACCCCATATTCTCAACAATATTCCATTATAAGATTTTCTTCTGCCCTTCAAAAAAAAAGCTAATCATTTTATTTTATTTTTGAGCTCATCTGCAGATTTTCAAGGTTTCACAGCATAGTACAATATATGTGGCAAATAAAGTGAATATTTGGGAATATTAATGTTCACTGCTATGATTGGTATAGAAACTGAGTTAAGATACTCATTTTGATTAAAAAATGTAATAAGGATAAATATAATTTAGAAAATATTTTAAGGGTAGAACAAAACTTTCCAAATTCATTAGTTGACTTACAATAATATCTAAAGTAAATTTTTAAAAATATGAAACACTCTAATAGTAAAATTTAATTTTTATTTTCTTTTGTGATCTCCATTGTAGGAAATTAATACAAGTAGGATATGAGATTGCCTATTCTTTCAAGCAAACAAAACATATTTGCCTATGTTATGTATGTGTGCATATGCATATATGTGCTATTCGTTTTAAAGGTATATGAGCAGTGCTCTGTCAGTGTGTTTGCTAGTCCTTCCTTCTTTCCATTTTCAGGAGTCAATGCCATAGCAAGGGGTTACTTCTTAGGTATTTAAATGACAGCTTCCTTAAAAAAAAATGCTCCTTCTCAGTTTTTCTCTGTTAGAACCTGGAGAGGAAAAAAAAATGATCCAAACACAAAGTTAGTGTCAAGAATCTTGGTTGTGTTTTCTTGCTACTTCTAAGTCAAGTCTGTGGTTCTGTGCAACTTAGGCTAAGTGGTAGCTCAGATTTCTCCAGTCCAGTCCCTGGGAATACCATTCCATTGTCTTTATGTTTAAAGCATAGCCTCTCTCAACGACTGTGAACTAATGGGGATTCAAAACAAAATCCACATCATTTCGTATGATTTTTTTTTCTCTAAAAGTTCTACAGATTTAGAAACCATAAAAAAATCCTCCAAAACCAATGGAAATCATCCTGTTTTATGACTTTAGGGTTTTCCCCCATGTGTTGACAATTGAACAAATAGCATTGCAGCTCCTCCAAGACTCTGCAGAGGAGAGACACTGATGGATTCTCCTTTGCCTCCAACAAAGGTAAAGGCTGGGAAAATATAGAAGCAGTGCCTCCCCAGGAAGCCTGCTTCTACAAATGGTGGAATTTGATGAGAGTGACAGCAACATCCCAAAGGTTGTGCCTAAGTGTGCCCTGGAACAACGCATGGTCAAAGGACACAGTTCTTAACACCAAGTGTGGGATGATCCAAGAATTACAGAGTTTTGCAGACTCCATTCTTTGGACAATGGAAATGGTGCAGAACTGATGCTCATGAGAAAACTGTAAGAACCTCGCTGGACTAAAAAGTCTTTTTGTGGATTAAACATCCAATGTTCCTCAGAATAATCAAGTCCTGAGTCAGGCGAACTGTTACTAGGGCTTTGTCTCTGAAAGCACAGCAGGAATGCAAACAAACACACCTATCACCTAACATGTGCTTACTATCTGAAAATGTAACCATACAGCGAAATATAATGGAGCCTAGGAATAAATGTGTAAAACAAAAGAATATTAATATTTTTGTTCATGAAATGTGTATTAGCAATTTTAAAATGTTGTATGCTACATTTGAGTAGAAGTATTATAATTAAAGGGGATCTATATCCTTCAGATTCTAAGAAACATAATACAAATGACTGAATATTGAGCGAGGAAAGCATTGAATTTATTACAATTTTCTAGAGCTCTATTTTAGAAGTACTCTGCTATGGCTCTATGGGTTGTAGCCATTAGTGCGATCTTAAAAAAATTTTGCAATCGTCAGACAAACTAGGACCATCGAGGATGTCCAAACTTTGAAGCAAAGCATATTGTATGTTCCATTAACATTTGAAAACCTGAACTGAATCGCTAAATCTTGTAATCTTTCATTTATTATAATTTTTATCCGGTATTTAAGCTAAAATTAATGTCCTTTGTAAATTACATATTATTATTTAGCTTTTAATAGAAAGGGTGACCTTTTCCATTTTCCAAAGTAAAATCTGTTACGCGTGCTTTAACAAATGATTTATAAATGCAATTTATTTTTAAATAAAAGTACATTTGTACAGTTACAAATTGCTACCAATCAGAGCTTTTAATTAAAACTTGAAATATGTTGTGTGGTCAGTGATAAAGAAATAAAAATTTTCTGAGTTCAATAAGCCCGTGTGTGTTCAAAGATAGGGCTAGAGCCTGTTCTTGTGCCTAGCCCTTGAGTCTCTCATGTCAAGGTTTTTCTCTTCTTTATGTTTAAAAATAGTAGGAGTGCTTCTGCCCACGTGCGAAACTCTATGCTAAATTCTCGCAACTAAAATTTAATTTTTGGAGTTGGAGCAATGGCTCAATTGTCCAGAAGTTTGCTGCTCTTCCAGAGAGGACCTGAGATCAGCTTCTAGCACGCACACGGTGTGCCTGGGTCATGGCTGCCCGTGAATCCAGCTCCAGGTGATCCAATCTCACTCCAAGTCTTCCCTGTTACGTGTGCGCACATGCGCACACATGCGCGCACAATGTAGATCTGCTTCAGAAACCCTGACTGTAGCTTCAAAACATGTGAGTCTTCAGAGATTTCTCTCTGGGTGAGTTGACGCCCACAGTAAAGTACCGGGGCTGATTTGTAGGAACCCATGTTGTCTTGGCGCTGCATGCGTGTGTGTGTGTGTGTGTGTGTGTGTGTGTGTGTGTGTGTGTGTGTGT